>NW_026864182.1:0-122500 GCF_026571515.1 Ruditapes philippinarum
GGTTGGGGATATGGCCGATATATTAACGGTTATATTGCAAATAGTCCGTTTATATACGGCCATATAACCTGTCAATAATCTTCTATAACGGTGAATTTATAATACAGCAAGCATCTTTTTTAAGAGAAACAATAAGATTTCTTTATGAATCGACAGCAGCCGTGTATATTATTAGTTATAAAGATTGTTGACAGGTTATATGGCCGTATATAAACGGCTGTTTGTAAATATGACCCGAGCAGCTAGGCAGTTCAGTATTATAAAAAACTAAATAGACGTCACGATTATCCAATGAAAAGCGACATTACAAACGTGCAGTATTATATATACCTTTATAATACGTGCAGTATTATAAAGGTTACTATAATACTGCACGTCTGTAACTATAATCTTCCGACTTCCCTTCGCGGCGTGCACGTCGCTCGGAAGGCATAGGTCACACCAGATGGGTGACCTACTTAAACAAAGAAACCTGCCAAAGCCAGTGCTAGAAGGCATGAGAGCTGTTGCACCGTTCATGATCTCTCATTAACAGATTGAATCAAACTGAAACTGCAAATATTCACATTTAAACATTGTTTCGTTGCGCTTGGGGACTTCCATTTTTCTAGAATCTTTTACCAGCAATTGCTCGATTTGGCTTTGCCGAATGAAACAATCCATCAATGGTGGAAAAACAAGAGCCATGTCAACATGGCCATCCCCCGCCCAATGTGTTTGCTCATTGGAAGAATGTATATGTAGTAGAGCAGAATAATTCCATTTTAAGAGGTCTTTTGATAATGAAAACTGATGGCTATAGTGATTACAGATTTGAAACCTATGTGAATACTGATGGCTGAAAATAACAAAGGGCAAAAACTGAAAAATAATGCAGGGTAGGTTATCATTCTTGTGTGCTGCATCCTCCTCAGTAAAATCTATCCACCTATGAAGTTTCAAGTTGATACCTCAAATACTTTTTTTGATGAAAAAAATTGAATTGTAAAAATTAAGTATGAAAAATTACAAAGGGCAATAACTCAAAATTATAAAAGGTGAGTTATCATTCTTGTGCACTGCACACCTCCTGAATTAGATCTATGCACCTATGAAGTTTCATAATGATATCTCAACGGCCTTTTGAGTTATGCTCTGGACAAAAATTAATTTTGAAAAATAAAAAAGGGCAATAACTAAACAATTATGCAGGGTAGAGATATCGTTCTTGTGCATTGCACTCCTCCTCAATGAGATCCATCCAGCTATGAAGTTTCACGTTGATACCTCAAATACTTTTTGAGATAAACTCTGGACAAAATAGTATGAAAAAGAACAAAGGGCAATAACTCAAAAATTGTACAGGGAAGAGTTATCATTCTTGTGCACAGCATTCCTCCTCAATAAAACCTATCCACCTATGACATTTGCTGTAGACATCTCAAACACTTTTGAGTTATGCTCCACTCGGGTGAAAAATTAGGTATGAAAAATAACAAAGGGAAATAACTCAAAAATTATGAAAGGTAGAGTTATCATTCTTGTGTACTGCACACCTCCTGAGTGAGATCTATGCACCTATGAAGTTTCATTTTGATATCTCAAAGGCTTTTTGAGTTATGCTCTGGACAAAAATTAATTTTGAAAAATAACAAAGGGCAATAACTCAAAAATTATGCAGGGTAGAGTTATCATTCTTGTGCACTGCACTCCTCCTCAATGAGATCCATCCACCTATGAAGTTTCAAGTTGATACCTCAAATACTTTTTGAGATAAGCTCTGGACAAAATAGCATGAAAAAGAACAAAGGGCAATAACTCAAAAATTGTATAATGAAGAGTTATCATTCTGGCGCACAACATTCCTCCTCAATAAGATCTATCCACCTATGACATTTCATGTTGATATCTCAAACACTTTTTGAGTTATGCTTCACTCAGGTGAAAAATTAAGTAAGAAAAATAACAAAGGGCAATAACTCAAAAATTATGAAAGATAGAGTTATCATTCTTGTGCACTGCACACCTCCTGAGTGAGATCTATGCACCTATGAAGTTTCATGTTGATATCTCATAGGCTTTTGAAGTTATGCTCTGGACAAAAATCAATTTTGAAAAATAACAAAGGGCAATAACTCAAAAATTATGCAGGGTAGAGTTATCATTCTTGTACACTGCACTCCTCCTCAATGAGGTCTATCCACCTATGAAGTTTCAAGTTGATAACTCAAATACTTTTAGAGATATGCTCCGGACAAAAATGTCGGACGGAAGGACGGACGTTCTAACAGGAGAGTAATTATGTGGCTACTCTATTGTTCTCTCTATTGTTCTCTTTAGCCACTCAAAAGAAAATAGCCACATAAAAGCATTACGGAATGAATGACATCAAAGAGAAAGAACAGTTACCTATTGTCCCTCTAGCCACATAATTACTCTCCTGTGAGTGCGGACGGACGGACGGACGGAAGGTCGGTCGGACGGACGGACGGAGACTATTTCTATATCCCCCGCCGCCTTTTCGGCGGGGGATAATAAAATAACCTTTATATTAAGTTCATAGGAACCTTCGTAGCAATATTTTCACCGAAACTTATTATCTTCAACATTTAGCCTACATTTCCTCTCTCTGTTTGGTGATCGTTGTTGACAGGATAATTCTTTCTTTCTCCAAATACTCTCTATGTATGTGTGATAGGATTAGCTCTCTATCTCACGTGGCTCAAAAATATTCCGAAGACACTAAATGGGGGATGGTCAGTTCAAGTATTTTTAGAGGGCCTTTTGTTCCAATATTTGCCATTAGTGTAATTACACCGTAATGATACAAGTCATGCAAAACTTTGTCATTTTAAAACGCATTTCTTTCAAATTAAAACAAATTGCAAGATACTCTCTACCAAATTTATAATGTAACCAAGATTATAGTTATAAAGATTTTGACAGGTTATATGACCCTATATAAATGGTTGTTGGAATATAGGTTTATATTGCAAACAACCATTTTTTTATGGTTATATAACATGTCAGAAATATTAATAACAAATTTGTAATACTGCAAACATCATTTTTTTAAAAATAAAAAAGGAAATATTTTTTCCCATAAATTGACAGCAACCGTGTATATTAACCTTTATAATACTGCACGTCTGTAACGTCCTTTTCATTAGATAATCGTGACGTTTATATAGTTTTATATTCATGGCTGTTGTCAATTCATGTAGAAATATCACTTCATTATGTAGAAAATGAAGTTTGCAGTATTATAAATTCGTTATAAAGAATTTAGACAGGTTATATGGCCGTATATAAACGGTTGTTTGAAATATACAAACAACCGTTTATTATAAGGCCTTATAAACCTGTCAAAGTCTTTATAACTAATAATATAAACGTCACGCTTATTCAATGAAAAGCGACATTACAATAAGGCAGTATTATATAAAACACTTGTATTTGTACAGAATGAAATTTCACAAATGTGAAAATATATTGAAGTTGGTAATTAATGCTGCTTTCAAATATACATGCAGTCTTCATCAACGACCACATTTTATGAAACAATCTGTTAGCAAACATTAAAACAAAAACTAAATTTTTAGTGACATTTCAATTATTTTCTATTTACCATATTAAAACCGCACATGGTGATCTGTCACAGCAAAACAGGAGTAAAATAGTTATCTTATAATACAAAATATGAATGGAAATATACTTATTTCAAAACTTTTCGTATATACATTTTTCATCTCACGTTCATTTGCGTTTAAAATACAGGAAACATAGAGTCAAGTCGCGATTTAAGTATAATTGCATCAGCATTCAATGTTTGACATTTGTAAGTTTGACTATGTTTGATTAATAGAAAGTTATCTAGTATTGCATTTTAAGATGCCCCGTACATTCAATCAAAGATGTTATAATTTCCGATCCTTAAAGATCGTTCAGCACGACATTATTGGTGTGCTTGTGGCAATTTGGTTCTTTCTATTCAGCTATTTTCCTTGTTGAGTTGGTTCTAGTATTTCCTAACTTGAATACTGTTGAATCACCTTAGGATACGTGGCCTGCTTTTTAAATTTGTTATATGACGTATTATCTGTGATATGCAGGCTTCATAACCTCTTATCTCCTTTCAAAATTCCATTTCATTTAGTTCCGCCCATTTTGTTTTCGTCGTTTTACGGCACACGCATATGTTTTTACTTGGGGACCATATGCCGCTTTTTCCATGGACTGGCAATCTTACGTGTCAATAGAAGTTCCATGATAAACCGCCATATGAAACATCTGCGGATGTTTCAAATTGTACTAGTTCATGCGTTAATTCTGGGCTTAAGCCGTGCAGGGGGGCCGTGGAAGGGTAATCTGCAACTTTTAGACAAACCGCCATCGAACAGGTCTCAATCAAGCGCGATGTCTGCAACATTTCTCAATATTGCCGAGGTTTGGGCTTGTTCTTAAAAGGATTCTTTATTTTTCTCTTATTATTATGCGGGTTGGCCCACAATTCTTTGCTTTATTTGTATTTTCAGGATTTCATTAGTATGCTGTTTCGTGAAAATTTCGGATTCTGGTCCTCGATTTTACAAATTGTAAATTAAAGCCGTGATTTGACTATGTTATGCATGTATTCGTTTTAGTTTCATTGCTAATTAATTGAACTTCATTGGATAAAATCATGTATCCAGTTTTATTCGAATCGGTAATTGAATTCAGTTTTAAAACCTTCCCCCATTAATATCATTCATGTAATGTATGGAACACAAAGTTTGACGGTTTAAAGAGAATTCGTCGACTGAATATTTCCCTATAGTTTACAGTTATTTCCCTTTAACTATATTGCTATATTTTCCTTTCTTTCATTTTCTCGTTTTACATTTTGCATAAACCCACACATAATTATTATTAGCTTTTGGCATAATTAATGCAATATTGAATTAGGTCTGAATGTTTTACGATCTTGCCATGTTTATACCGTTATTTCAAGCCCAAAGTTCAAGCATTTTTGATGAAATTTCTTCTTTCAGAGATAAATGATACTTATTTGACTTTTTGTCTTCATATTTTTGTTGTCTTATGTATGAGATTAACCTTATTCTAATTAAGGTGAAAAATTTTTTTTAACCCAAGAAACGTTTCATTTTAAATCTTTATTTCATTCATAGCTCTATTATATCAACAAATGTAAAAAAATATCAGCTGAACAATTGATCCATGAACAGACAACAAATAACAATTAATACTACAGCAACATTCTAATAAGAAGGTTCTTGTAACAAGTGCATTCATAACTATGTGCTCTCCTCAAGTCTTGGCAATGTGCGCGTCTGTCCAACACGGAATATATAATCTGAAAAAGTATAAACCATAAAAATTATAAACAACGAGTAGACAAAATAATTGCCCATTTATTTGTATATTTATGCGACAATATACAATATTTTATGCAGATATGCCCAGATAAAATCAATTTTTCAGTTTAAACTGTTGCCTGTCAAAATGAATTTGGAAAACCTTTTTTTGGACAGATTATTTCAATTCAAATAAAATTACCTTAAATCAAAATAGTATTTTTGTAGCTTTGTGCTGACTGGCGTAACATCTTGTAGAAAAGAGAAGATTCTCAGCTCTTCCGACCTTTATACATCGTTCGACAAAATCTAAACACGCATTGCATAGATCTCGAAGCTCAAACTGGGACAGCGACATACAAACCTGAAATCACAAAGAAAAATATCATATGAGTTTAAAAGCATAAATACATTATCAGTATGGCAATTCAAAAGTAATAACATCCGATATTATTCAGGTGATTTTTGTTACAAACGTTTTCAGTAGAACTCCTTTTTTTTAAATTATAACTTTTTGTAACGTGATTAGATAATTATTAATTTACCAGCAACGGTTTTCTTCAGTGATATTCACAACTTCCGCAGTGAATGAAACTGTACCAAACAGTTCGGAACACTTCAGAATCGTATTCTTGACAGGGATAATAAGTCTCTGTGATAATGACCCGACCAATTCCAACTGGTTGCATTTTTCTTACTTTTCTTGTTCTTTTTTAAGTTTTTTTCTTGATCAGCTGCCTTCCATGGACATGTGTTTCAAAATCAGTTTGATACATGATTCTAAAATAAAAAGTAATGTATGAATAAATATGTAAATGGGGCGTTGAAGGTACTCTATTAACTTTCGAGTGGACAAATCACGAAATATTCAGCCAAATTAAAATTAAGATTCTTACCTACTGTCCGTGTACCTCATGATGGTCACGAACAGCCATGGTACGGGCACTTCACGTGCGTCCAACTATAAACGTGGAACGTCACAAGCCATTTCAGGCATTGCCGATTATTTTAGGTGCTCGGAAAGCGCCTGCGTAACTAACATCGAAGTTCATTACTTTCTGTCGTGGGTGTGTCTATATGATCTGCTGTCAAGCACTGTCACGTGACCCCCAAGACTCAATGATTCCAACATCAAAGAATTTTCTGTTGATTCATAGCTGACCGAAAGAAATTGAAAACATAAAAATTGCAACATGAATTATATTTCATTCATAATAATGTCAATGTTACAATAAATAGTTTAAAGCTTCGTAGACATTTGTTAATCTTTGCGTTAACAACAAATAAAAGATCAAATCACTGAAAGAGTAAATCATTCTTTAAATAGTTACTCATCATAGTGAAATCAATAGCTTTATTTTCAACAAAGTCATTCATCTTCCTGTGGATCGTCATTAATGGAAGGAGTTGCATATCGAACAATTCATTTTTAATTTATTTTTACTTGGAGATACTGAATTTATACGCTTAAATTGGGTAAATGAATGAAAATAATAAGATTTTTGTCTATATATACAGGCATCAAAAATGTTAAAGCTTTCCTGTGATTACATTTTACTCAGTTGTTTCATTGTTGACATTAGTGAACACTCTTGTCACTTAATGATGCCTCTTTGTTATACTATAGCCAGTAACTGTTCGACAGTAGTTCGGCCTATTTGTTTTGAAATTCGGCTGTGAATAACAGGTGCTGTAACAGCATATCTTATTGGTTGCGCCAATCACCGTATACTAATTCAAGTTTAAAGCAAACAAATAAGGTCAGAGCCTGTATAGTTTTTCACAAGCTGCCATTTATTTGATCGTTAGTTTAAGCATTTTCTGAAATGTCATTTGGGTATATAAAGCTTAATTTCAACTACATGTACTTATTTGTGTTTTTTCTGTATTTGTTCTCATTATTGTTTTCTCAACCTACTTTCAATTGTCTTTTTCTCAACAGGTTGTTTATTTACCAAGTTGTTGGTTATGTCCGCTTAAAACAGAGAATTTATTCGTCGGTAGCTACAGCCGTACAGTGTTCAACTCAATATCACCTGAGCGATTGCTCTGTTGTTGTTTTTGTTTGGTATATAAAGTAATTTTGGCGGTAATATCATATGAAGGAGAGTTTTTATAGTTGTTGATAAAGATATTATCGCTCATTCGTTATATCCACAATCAATTCTCTATCGCTCGAAACCGAATAATTAATTATTTATTCCCATAATAAAGGTCTAGTAATCCGGGGAGGAAGAGATAGACATCAATTACATGCAACTTTGCATTGCCCGCATATCTAAAATTGCTAAGTACACTTTCTATGAAAACTGCATCACCAAAGTCGTGTATACATTCAATTACATTCAGACTTTCACAAAATTACCGCTTTGCGGGGATAGTCCTAGAAATGGCTTTCACGAAAGTTAACTTTTCTTTAGAATTAGCCGTCACGCCAAAATGACGAATTTACGATGTTTCCTTATCGCTTCGAAATTAGGATTGTGTTGCGTGGATAATTCGATTCTGCCTTCTGATTATGTTTGTTTTCTTCCATGTATTGTTTTCATTTTTATTTATTTCGTTGGTGCTTAATAAAGTGTATTAATTTTTTGGGTGATTTCTTCTTTAATTTGTTTCAACTGAGTATTCTGTTATTGTGGAGCTTTACATTTTGATTCAAAATTGGTATTATCATGGTAATATAATCATGTAAGCTTGAGGAGGCGCACACACATTTGATAAAGAACCTTATCTTACAAGTTTTGTGAGGATTCATATATTGATTAACAATGAGCTGTAAAGATTTTTGAAATGTTTGAAATCAAAAGAGTAATGGAACTAAACGAATACATGCTTTACTTTCTATAAATCACAGACATGTAGTCAAATTTACAACTGTTGTTGACAATGAAATATGTTGTTGTTTTTTCTCCTGCTGAGGCACTTCTACTGTAACGCTTACATTATACGCGATTTTACTCTGTAATTACTGTATTTAACGTAAACATTTTCATCACAACAAAATATTTACACAGTCTTGCCATAAAAAAGCGGCATTTGACTATCAGTTGGCGCTATAAAAGATACAGTAAAGTTTTGACGTCAACTGAATATAGTCAACATGAATATTCTCGTATAGTTTACAGTTATTTCCCTTTAATTGACGCGAATGAACCCTTTATTCTCTTATTTTTCTTTTGTTTTGCATAAACTACACATTGGTAGCTTTTTGAAATATAAGACATTTTTCTTTGAAAAATTAGAAAAATTGTAACAAAAATAAAAACCATAAATAACGCCCAAAACGGCAAAAACCAAATGCTCTGGGCTCATTTTGATAGATGTTGGCCATTGACAGTAATGGTAAATACAACTAGCACTGGCTTAAGCAGAATTTGATACTTTGTTGTGAAAATGGCGAAAATTCGAATGCAGAAACAGCGTATGTGTGTGTAAGTCTAGCATCGTAAAATAGTTTACAGTTATTTACGCTTTAAATGTCGATTTTAAGGTTAAGTGACCAATCTAAGGAAGCTGACTTTCAAAACACAAGTTGCAAATGTGTCAAAATCGGACAGAACAATAATATGTTTTATGCTATATAACAAAGGTTTCTCGATCATTGATTCCATTAATGAATTGTGTTTAAAAATGAATACTGCCAAAGCCAGTGCTAGGAGGCGTGAGATCATTATCTCTCATTAACAAATTCAATCAAACTGAAACTGCAAATATTCACTTTTAAACATAGTTTCGTTGCGCTTGGGAACTTCCCCTTTTCTAGAATCTTTTACCAGCAATTCCTCGATTTGGCTTTGAAATCAAACCGAGCCTGCAACATTTTCAATATTGCCGTGTTGGGCTTTCTTAAAGGATTCTTATTTTCTCTATTTTATCGCCACATTTTGCTTTATTGTATTTCAGATGATACTGTCTTGCGTACAATTAGGATGCTGTTTCGTGAAAAATTCGGATTCGGGCCGATTTACGAATGTAATTAAAGCCGTGATTTATACTATTGTTATGCATGTATTCGTTTAGTTTCATTGCTTAATTAATTGAACTCATTTGATAAATCATGTATCCAGTTTTATTCGAATCGGAAATTTGAATTCAGTTTTTAAACCTTCACTCATTCAATATCATTAATGTAAATGTATGGAATCACAAAGTTTGACGGTCTTTAAAGAATCGTCGACTGAATATTCCCCTATAGTTTACAGTTATTTCCCTTTAACTATATTGTATATTTTCCTTTCTTTCATTTTTCTATTTTACATTTTGCATAAACCACACATATATACTGCTTTTTGGCATAATTAATCGCAATATTTGATTTAGGTCCTGGATGTCTTAATCTTGCCATGTTTATAACCGTATTTCAAGCCCAGAAGCATTTGACGAAATTTCCTTCATAGATAAATGAGATACTTATTTGACTTTTGTCTTCATATTTTTTGTTTCTTATGTAGAGGTTACTTCTATTCAAATTAAAGTGAAAAATATTTTTAACCAAGATACGTTTCATCATTTTAATCTTCATTAAATTCATAGCTTATATATCAACAAATGTAAAAAAATATCAGCAACAATTGATCCAATGAACAGACAACAAATAACAATTAATTACAACAGCACATCTATAAGAAGTTCCTTGTAACATAGTGCATTCATACATGTGACATATACTCCGGTCAATGGTCGGACGGGTGTTGACAATTGTGATCTGTGTATAAAACTTTCAAATATTGGAGTTAATTTGGAGTTATATATATTGGAATTAACTTGTGTGATAGTTTATTGATTTTCAGCAGAGGTACTTTTTGATTTTAGTGACTAGTAAATTGCATTTCCAGATTCGTTTTGATGTATATGATGAAAAAGTTATCTTGTGTATATTGACCTGATACTATTTATAGTAACACTGTTAACTTTAATTCTTGACCATTGATATTTACCTGAGTGAAGAAGGAATATCGACAAAATTTCGTCACGCATGATTGGCAGCATTGATGGTCAATTTGTACTAGCGGTATTACATTGTGTATATAATACATACAAATAGTGACTAGTGTGTTACGGTCTAGTGACGCGCTCTTACAGGCGATTATCTTTGAGATTTTGGCTCACCTAGTGTGGTTGAAATGGATTGGAAATCGCCATCTTGTGCAGTGGTTTCAGAGGCTGCAGACTATGTGGACTCAATAATGTTATCACAATTGGTATCAAAAGTGGGTACCCCTTGTGAGAGTAGTCGAAAACGACATCGCTCAGTGTCCGGGTACTTGTGACATCACTTCTAAGAAAGCAAGAAATGATATTTCACCAGACTTTGTATCTGAACGCACTCCTTTAAGAGCTCTGAACGCACTCCTTAAGAGCTAAACGAAATCTTTACAAAACTACTCCCCCGGAGCCTGCACCGCGAAGGATTGTTGTGTCACAAGCGGACGTTCACGTTAGTGCTTCGCCTACACTCCAGCAAATGTTCGACAAGTTTATCTGCGGACGTGAACATGATGTTCATGTCTTTGAATGAGCGGTTTGATGAACTGAATTCTAATTTAGAAAATAGAATTGCATCTAAAGTATCTCAGCTACTTGATAAGCGGTGAATAATGAACTTAGCAAGATTAAGCGCGATGTTAACAATACGGTAGATTCTAAATTTGAATCGGTTAAGCAATCTATTAAGAATGAGCTAACGACTGACCTCGCTGTTCTGCGCGACCAGATTGAATCAATGCAATCTGCTACTTCTACTGTCCCTGAAGTACGCGAAACTCATGATCGATCTCTGAACATTGTTATTCGCAATATGGCCGAGAGCAATAGTGAGAGTACGGCTGAAAGAGTAAATGGGTTGCTTAGGGATGGATTAAAGCTCTCACACGTAAGTGTTAGCAAGGCTGATCGCAAAAAATCATACAATGATGCTAAGCCAGGTGTGATCATTGCTACTTTGAAATCTAAGAAAGACAAACAGGCGATAATGTCGGCTAAACCTCAGTTAAGGCATAGTAAAGGTATACAAAAGTGTTCATTCATCACGATCAAAGCCCCGCTGAACGTAAAGCTAGTTTGAATTTTGCAACCATTTTAGGTGCCCTTAACTCTGACAGTCTTTCCATGAGAGGCTCACGTGTTGTGGCTAGGAAGAACGAGCATAGCAATGAACGTAGCTACTCCTCTGGGTCTCGTGTTACAGAGACTGATGCACAACTCTTTAACGGTGATCGTCGTGAAGACAACTACCGTGACAACTACCGAGGCGATCGCATATGCTGATCGTCGCGATGACCACCGCCGTAATGGTGAGGACGCCGCGGTGAAGTCCCTTCAAAGAGTCAGTGAACGTAGTTGGTAACCGAGGTACCCCGAGGGGGTCTCTTAATCGTGGTCAATCCTGTAGTAAAGCCGTGGGCGTAGGTAGATTCATGCCGGGTTTTGGAACGTTAGAGGGTTGGAAAACAGATAAGAATTCTGACAATTATATTGTAAGATCTTCTTGTGCTTTAACAAATGACCTAGACATTTTAGGCATCGCCGAAAGCCATCTTCTTGCGACGAAGTACTTCACCTAGAGGGTTACACATGGTATGGCCACAACAGAGTCATAATACACAAAAATGCCAAGACCGGTTCTGGTGGGGTCGGTTTTTTCATTAGGAACATTTTTACTTGAACAGTTTACGGTATCTGTTGTTGACCGTTCTAATGAAGGCATTTTACTTCTTAAATTGTGTCATAAATCAGATAATATTACAATCTTACCATGTGTTTGTTATCTTCCGCCGGAAAACTCTTCTAGATTATTTGATGTACATAAATTTTATGATACTTTACTCTCTATAGTATATCAGTATAAAGATTGTGGAACTATGTATATTTGCGGGGATTTCAATAGCAGATGCGGGGATACTGATGATTTTATTAGAGGAGTTGATAATGTAATTGACCGTGAAGTAATTGATTTTAGTCTTAATAGTTATGGTGACTTATTAATAGATTTCTTAATCAATGTAAATATGTGTATGTTAAATGGTCGTGGCAATGTGCACAACGATTTACCTCTATTTCCACTAAAGGTAGATCTGTAGTGGATTATTGTTTTGTTAGTCATGATGATTTTGATAAATTTGAGAAATTCAATGTTTTAAGAGTGACAGATCTTATTAATAAAACTAAACTTGTGTCTTCCATAGCATCTAGTACTCTTCCAGATCATTCGCTTCTTATGGGGACATTTTACTTGATAATAAATGTATTTCAACATGTATTTTGCGAGAGTAAACCGCATGATAAAAGTTATTATAAATATGATGTTACTAATGTTCCAGCTGATTTTATGATTAATCAAGACACTTTATATGATGTTAACTTAGCAATTTCTAAACTTGAATGTAGTTTTCGTACACAATCTGATATTGACGAGGTATATAATGATTGGTGTGGCATTGTTAAACAGAACATGCACGATAAATTACCATTTAAGGAGATTAAATATGGTAATTGTAATAAAAAGACGGCGCCCCGGAAAGCCATGGTGGACTAACCGGTTATCAGATTTGTGGAATAACGTATGTATGTCTGAAAAGGCATGGCTTTCACGTAAAAACAAAGCAAATTGTGCTACATTAAAGTCTAATTATGTAAGTACCCGTAAGTTATTTGATCGCGAAGTTCAGAGAGCTAAGCGTTTCCATTGGTACTCGTTACAATCTCAGCTATTAGATGAGTGCGCTGTTTAATACATCAGAGTTTTGGAAATCTATTGGCAAAATTGGAGTGAATTGTAAAAAAATAATGATATTCCAATGGAAGTTGTTTTAGAGGATGGGTCAATCTCAAGTGATATAGATATTGTTTTTATCAAAATGGAAAAATGATTTTTAGCTCCCTGTTCCAAACGACAAATAATGTTACGGATACATCAAATGATAATGATATTTTTGATGACAATCTCAGTTTTAATACTCATATATCTTTGTTAGAAGTTCGAAAAGCTATTAAATCTGTTCATAAAGGTAAGGCTAGTGGTATAGACAATATTCCTGTTGAAGTACTTAATAATGATGCAACAATCTCTTTTTTACATGTTTTATTTAATATATGTTTTGATAATAGCATTGTCCCGTCGCTTTGGAGTAAGTGCATTATCAACCCCATTCCTAAATCATCCACATTGGATCTCAGAGACCCCTTGTCTTACAGAGGTATTGCCCTAGCCCCTTCTATGTATAAAATTTATTGTTCTATTTTAAATAGTAGGTTAAATGCTTGGCCCGAAAACAATGATAAGGTCTCTGACGAACAAGAATGGTTTTAGAAAAGGTCGGAGTACTACAGACCAAGTACTTTGCTTAACAAATTTAATTGAAACTAGGAAAAAGTTACGTAAATCCACTTTTTGTGCTTTCATAGATTTTAAAAAGGCATACGATACTATAGATAGAAGTATTTTATGGAAGCGCTTATCTGATATAGGCATAAGTGGTAAAAAGTTTGGAGCTGTAAAATCATTATATGTATCGGTAAAGTCATGTGTTAGGGTTAACAATCATAGGACAGGTTGGTTTGATGTTAATTGTGGCCTACGTCAGGGATGTATCCTTTCACCTCTTTTGTTTAATTTATTCATTAACGAGTTGTCCATTTATCTTAAATCATTTGGTAAAGGTATAGACATTGAAACCGAGAATGTTTGTATTATGCTGTACGCCGATGATATTGTTATACTGTCCGAATCAGCAGAGGATCTGCAAGTGTTATTAAATGCTCTAGAATGCTGGTGTTCGCTTAATAATATGAATGTTAATGCCAATAAAAGTAATGTTTGTACACTTCCGACCGAAATCTGAATTATGTACCCAATTTATGTTTACTTGCGGAACGAATCAGATTTGTATTGTTGATAGATATACTTACTTAGGCGTAGTACTTAATGAACATTTAGATTACGATATTACTGTAAAATCTGTTGCCCAGAGTGCCAGTCGTGCTTTAGGATTGCTAATTGCTAAATGCAAAGTCATTGGTCGTGTACCATACGATGATTCTTTACAAAATTATACGACACCGTCGTTTGGCCAGTTATTAATTACAGCGCTCCATTATGGGTTTCCGGTCATATTCTTGTATCGAGGCCGTTCATAACAGAGCTTTGCGTTTCTTTCTTGGTGTCGGGAAATATTCACCTAATGATGGTGTAGCAGGCGATATGGGTTGGAAACCCCCAATTGTCCGACAATGGAAATGTATTTCTTTATACTGGTCTAAGCTATCATGTATGAGTTATGCAAGAATTAATAAACGTTTGGCACTCTGGTCTTATAATAAAGCTAGTCGCTCATGTAGAAACTGGTATTTTCATGTTAGAAGTTATTATGATGTCAATGATTTACATTTGTACACCAGTTTTATCAGTACTATACCTCGTTCTTTTTGCCCATGATGTTGAAAGTGAAAACATTGAATAATTGTATAAGTATTTGGTATAACAAAATCAACAATGTTATTGGGCCTCTGGTCGTGGACGTAATAAGTTACGAGTGTATAGTAAATTTAAAACTGAGTATAAAGTAGAAAAATACTGTAAACTTATATTACCACCAAGTCATAGATCTGCTTTCTGTAAATTCCGTATTGGGGTCGCTCCCATAAGGATTGAAACTGGGAGGTATGAAGGCTTACCAGAGCAAGCCAGGATCTGTCCTTTTTGCAATACTGATAGTATAGAAAACGAATTACATGTTATCTTGAATTGTTCTCTTTACAATGATATAAGGCGGGATTTGTTGGCTAAAGCATGTTCCTTAAATAACAGCTTTTCGACACTGTCTGATGATGACAAAATACCGTTTTCTTTTTACAAACATAGATATGATTCGTATTTGTGCCAAAACCTGTTTTAATATTTTACAAAGACGCCGGTTTTTATTATGTAAATAGCTTCTTATTCATGTAAATATTTCTATCTTTCACATTTGTATGAAATACTACAGCTATTCTTCTTAGCTATTCTTATTAATTTGTTTGTTTGTTTGTTTGTTTGTTTTTTTTTAAATGAAATAAAATCGTTATTTTAGTTATTTTTATACGATTTCTCAGTTTTAATGTTGTACGCTTACTATCTTAAATTGCTTCTTTTAGGTAGTCACGATGTTTCCTTTTATTAGTATGATGGAGTTTTATCACTTAAACGTGTTGTTCTAATGATTTATGTATTTATATATGTATATATATATATTTATATTCTAATATTGTGATATTTTTTCATCTCTTATAACTCCATGCTGGAGTGGCATTGTACTTTTATGCTGTAATTTTTTTAACATTGTGTATATGTCTGTACAATGATGAGATGTAAATAAAGATTACTACACATGTGTCTCCTCAAGTCTGGCAATGTGGCGTCTGTCCAACACGGAATATATCTGAAAAGTATAAACATAAAAATATAAACAACGAGTAGACAAATATTTGTATATTATGCGACAATATAAATATTTTATGCAGATATGCCCAGATAAAATCAATTCAGTTAAACTGTTGCCTGTCAAATGAATTTGGAAAACCTTTTTTTGGACAGTTATTTACAAGTCAATAAAATTACCTTATCAAATAGTATTTTTGTAGCTTTGTGCTGACTGTAACATCTTGTAGAAAAGAGAAGTTTCTCAGCTCTTCCGACCTTTATACATCGTTCGACAAAATCTAAACATGCATTGCATAGATCTCGAAGCTCAAACTGGGAGGCAGCACAATACAAACCTGAAAATACAAGAAAAAATAATTTGAGTTTAAAGCATAAATACATTATCAGTATGGCCATTCAAAAGTAATACATCCGATATTATCAGGTGATTTTTGTTACAAACGTTTTCAGTAAACTCCTTTTTTTAAATTATAAATTTTGTAATGTGATTAGATAATTATATTTACCAGCAACGGTTTCCTCAGTGATATTCACACTTCCGCAGTGAATAAACTGTACCAACATTCGGAACACTTCAGAATCGTATTTCTTGACAGGGATAATAAGTCTCTGTGATAATGACCGACCAATTCCAACTGTTGCATTTTTCTTACTTTTCTTGTTCTTTTTTAAGTTTTTTTCTTGATCAGCTGCTTCCATGGACATGTGTTTCAAAATCAGTTGATACATGATTCTGAAATAAAAAGTAATGTATGAATAAATATGTAATGGGGCGATTGAGGTACTCTATTACTTTCGAGTGGACAAATCACGAAATATTCAGCCAAATAAAATTAAGATTCTTACCTACTCCGTGTACCCATGATGGCACGAACACCATGTACGGGCACTTCACGTGGTCCAACTATAAACGTGACGTCACACATTTCAGGCATTGCCAGAATTAATTTTAGGTGCTCGGAAAGCGCATGCGTACTACTGAAGTTCATTACTTCTTCGTGGGTGGTGTCATATGATCTGCTGTCAAGACTGTTACGTGACCCCCAAGAACTCACTGATTCCACATCAGAAATGTCTGTAGATTCATAGCCTGACGAAGAATCTGAAAACATAAAATGCACATAATTATATTCATTATAAATAATTCAAGTTACAAGTAAAAGTTTAAGCTCGTAGACATTTGTTAATTTCGTTAAAACAAATAAATCAATCACTGAAGAGTAAATCATTCTTAAATATTACCATCATAGTCGAAATCAATAGCTTTATTTTCAAACAAGTCATCATTTCCAGTGGGATCCATTAATGGAAGAGTTGCATATGACCAATTCATGTTAATTTATTACTGAGATACTGAATTTATACGCTCAAATTGGTAAATGAATGAAAATAATAAGATTTTTGTCTATATATACAGGCATCAAAATGTTAAAGCTTTCCTTGATTACATTTTACTCTTGACTTGTGACATAGTGAATCTTGTCACTTATAATGATGCCCTTAACTTAATAGTAATCACAGTAGTTTGTGTTTGAATCTGGCGTGAAAAAGGTGTGAAAAATATCTAAGCAAACCTAAACTAATAAGGTTTTAAAGCAAACAAAATAAGAACAGAACAGGGAACAGAACAGAACATTTATTTTGATTAGATTTGGTTACCATAATACATCTTCGTAACCCCATATTTTCAAAATTAATACAAATTTATCATGTCAATAATACAGTTTCACATGATGGTGTTTATAAGTAATCGAATCGCAATAAACCATACATTACATTTACACATTACATTAATGAAAAATTACAAATAACATAATATAACATGATCTTTTAAGCATACAATTTCCATCGTTTTCTTTTAAGAGGATGGACTTAAATATGTGTAGCAGAATGCTCTTAAAGTCATAGCACGGTTAATATAAATACTAAATTTTTAAGAATTTGTTCTTTTAATCATTTTTTTAATAGTTTTTACAAATTTTTAAACATGCTTGGTTTTTACATAATAATACGTTTTTTATAATATTTTTCCCTTAAATCAATATAACATGGGCAAATCAAAATAAAATGATACTCGTCCTCAATGTCGTGCTTATTACAGTATATACAATAACGTTGATTTCTATCGATTCTTTGTGTACTGTATCGACCTGTTTGAATTTTCAAAGAATGTGAGGATAACCTTAATTTTGTTAAATAACATCTTAAATTGCAAGGCAAAATATCAGAACAGAACAGAACATATCTTTATTCAGACTTGTACATAGTACATCATCTTCAACACATATATATATAACAACTAAATATTCTGCACATGATTAAAGCGTTACAAATCAATACAATTTTAATTTTTGTTTTCATATAAACTGATCTACAAATAACAGGAGAGTGAAAGTATATTACAATAACAAACTTATCATAGTTAATAAACATGGTGAAACGGTATCCATAAAATACAATTTGCATGTGACATTATTGTACTACCATATTTATATTATTTCTATGTTTAAAAGCTTCTTTTAGGTACATTGCTAAATTACATAGTTCTTTTTTTTGTCATTGCTGTTAACAATTCATAAAATTTGAATTACAGATGGTCTTTTATATATATTATCATTGACATACTTTGCTCTAAGATTTCGATAACAAGGACATATACATACAAAGTGGTAAATATCTTCTATGTCATGTAAGTTACAGTTTAAACAAATTCGTTTCATGTCTAGGTATTCTGTTTTTTCCCCGAATCTTCCGGTATGAATGCGAAGAGAGTGAGCAGAAATACGTAACCTGGTAATGAAAAATCTTAAAATTAAAGGGTACTATGTCTAAAATAGTTTTCATAAGTAAAGGATCTTTTTAAAATTGTGTATTCATCAAGGATACCATTTCTGCTAACTGCTCCAAACCATTTTGTTTAAAACCAATCAATCATTCTAGTTTTAAATACAACTTGGAAATGTTTAAAGATAAACTATCATAACTATTTACAAATATATTTAGAAAATCCATAATCGTCTAGAAATCTTTTTTAAACTCGACTTATCCAATTCGTATGACCTTCTAAACTATCTTGCATCGCTAAAATTATACAATTTGTTAAGAATAATATTTCAGAATTAACAAATTTTACACCAAAATTTAATAATCTTACAATAACGTAAAATAATACAAAAGATATCGCTCAAGCTCACCATATACAGCATTATTGCTCGAATTAATAGGCACTTTAAGTATACGTTTACAAAACTTAAAATGTAACCGTTCGATTTCCTTAGACTTGCTAAAACCACATACTTCACTGCCATACAATAATATCGAACCTACAAAAGAGTCAAACAATTGACAGAGTACTTTTAATCTTAGCGGTAAGTTTTTTACAATTATATAATAACACATTTAAACTTTTTAATGCTTTGCCAGATAAATATTCATTATTAAGGTCAAAAATTACCATTGAGGAAAATAAACGTTTCCTAAATAATTAAAACTGTCTACAACTTCAATGTCTGCGCCATTATATGTCCATTTTTCATCTCTTTTTAATCTTCCTCTTTTTCTAAATACCATAATTTTTGTTTTTGACACATTAACTTCAATGCTCCATTTAGTACAATAGCTATATAAAAAATCAAGATTGTGCTGCAATTCTTCAGGTGTTTTTCCAAAAATAGCCATATCATCAGCAAATAACAATAAAATAATAACTATGTCATCTATTAACAAACCGCTGTTTATACTATCCTGTAAAAATAATTCTATATCGTCGAGGAATAATGATACTAAAACTGGTGACATTATCTCCCCTTGTCTTAATCCAATAGAGTATTCAAAAAACTCAGAAAAAGAATTGCATGTTTAACACATGACTTTACAACATCATACATATCTTTAATTATTCCAAGAACTTTACCTTGGGCTCCTGATTTAAAAAGCTTAAGCATAGTGCGTTTCTGTATATAGAATCAAAACATTTCTTTAAGTCGATAAAACCTACGTACAACCTTTTATTATGATTAAGATAATGCTCAATTAAAGTGTATAAAGAAAATATTGCATCTATAGTTGAACTACCTTTTTTAAAACCAAATTGTGCATCTGTTTATTCCCTGATTTATTTCACAAAAAGAAACGATTCTATTATTCAATACTGATGTAAATAACTTTGATAAACAACTTAACAGTGTGACACCTCTATAATCGTTGACGTCATTTTTATCACCTTTCTTGTAAATGGGTATAATAATCCCTTCTTTCCATTTTCTGAAAATACTCCAGACTCTAAAATAACGTTAAAAATATCACATATGTACGGCATCAAAATATCAATAGTTTCTATAAAATATTCATTTAAAAGACAATCATTTCCATATGCTTTATTTGTTTTTAATTTTCTAACAGCTTTCATAATTTCGTCAGAACATATGGGGCGGTCAAATTCGACATTAACAGAGCAACTGTCAAAATCATGAGTACCACTAAACTGTTCAGCTTCTTCATTTTGACATGAAAAAATGTCATCTTCAAGTTTTGAAAAAAATTGAAAAAAATCATCTTGCGTAATTGAATTTGCTGACTTAAAGTTCTTCTTTTTAAAATATCCAAGTATTTTTCGTACTCAAAATTACTTTTGACATGATTATATACTTCTAAAACAGGACTGTTTTCTTTATTTACATGCCACCCTTGAACAAAATTATCGATAATCCGTTGTTTAAAACATAATATAAAAGTCTTTTCACAAACAGTTTCAGGCGAATCCCACACATATATATATAATCTTTATTCACAAAAGGTTATACGCTCCCTTTGCAGCTTACTGAATACACTCCCGTTACTTCAGACCGCTGCTGTAATACGCGTCGATTCATGATATTGACCTTTACCGTGAACTTTAAACGACCAATGAAAGTTGTCCAAATTCCAAATCAGCCTAAAATCTTTATACGCATTTTCATTGGTTGAAACAGATGACGTGTGTACAAAATTATAAATAGACGGGTATTTCCTCAAAATTATGTAAACAAAATACAAGAAATAGCGTAACCAGCGCCAGACATCACTACAGAAGTTTGTTTTTCGTGCAACCATTGAACAAAATTTGGATACATTTGATGTTCTAACATGGTCATTTAAGTAACTTTGTTTTTCAAGGAAAAGCTCACATTCATCGACATAATTGCGAGAGTCTGAGAGAAACCAATTTCCGCGATCTAGATTTACAGTACTGTACATTGGAATTAAAAACATTGGCAGGACAAATTTTGTATGTCTACTGTACTCTGAATCAGACAACTCTACAGTAGACTAACTGTATATCATGTGTAAGGAAGATGCACCTGTAAGTGATGTTTGGAGAGAATTGAATTGTACTGTATTTGACAAAGAAGCCAACACTACACAAGTCTGATCTGCAGGTGTCAAGACAGTTCAGGTGTCAATATGGTATGAATTTTGATTTATGTTAAAAACATTTGAGTTTGTGATAATGTGTTAGTAATGTGACATTATTTTTCACTGCCAGATTGTTTCAATAGACAAGACTTTTTGAATTGTGATTGAACAAAAATTAATGATAGTTGATCAGTGAATCGTAAATATAAAAAGACTGCCACACTACTTTAATAAAATGACAGCCACACTTTTTTATATAAAATAACAGCCACACTCCTTTAATAAAATGACAGCCACACTCCTTTAATAAAATGACAGTTTATGAAGGATATTTAGTATATTTACAAATATTTTTGTGGTTAATGGGATCTATACATTACTGTCTCAGGGGATACGGACAAAAGCCCCCCCCCCCCGGACGAAAGCCCCTCCATCTAAAAATGACAAGGTGGACAAAAGCCCCCCCATGAAATTTTCACATAGGACAAAAGCCCCCCCATAAAAAAGTAAAGGTAGGACAAAAGCCCCCCCCCCCATAGTCAATCAAATTTACATATATTGTATTAAAAATGTGTTTTTTATGTGTTTAAAAGATATATATGGACATCACATGTAGGTGACATAGTGCTTAGGATATTAATTTGATCCCTTTACAAAAGTGATTAAACATTACTACTCTTCTCATCCTTGCTGTGTATATGAAAAGCTATGAATTTGGTATCACATGCATGCATTATTTAATTTTTTACCATAAACTTTGTTATCACTTCAATATATACATTATAAATAAACATTAAAACAAATTCTTTTCATTTTTTTTTTAAATTTTGTGTGAAATTTGATGAATTTGAGCACCTGTTTGTGTGAAAGAAGATGGGGGGGGGCTTTTGTCCTACCTGTATTTTTGATGGGGGGGCTTTTGTCCTATGTGAAAATTTCATGGGGGGGCTTTTGTCCACCTTTTCATTTTTAGACGGGGGGCTTTCGTCCGGGGGGGGGGGGGGGGGGCTTTTGTCCTACACTCCTGTCTCAGTTATTCTAACTTAAATGATCACAGAATCATGACAAATGCATACCTACCCAGGAAAAACATGATTCAGCACCCTTAGCATTACTAAATGTGAAATTTCTCAAATTGACCAGATTATATTTCAATATGGACTAAAGCATTTATCAATTTGAAAGAAACTTCACAATTTGTAGTGACTGAAAAGTGAATAGTGCGAATAGTGCAGACCATGATCAGATCTTACAACACAGATGTGCCTCCACAATAGTTTCTATAATTCTATAAAGTGTTAAAATTGTATAAATATGTAACCATGCAGCTAAACAGAAATTTAATCTATGTGTGCATGGAATATAGAAAATTAAGTAGCAATTATTTCATACAGTGTTTGATTTCTCTTAAACTCTTTTACAATGGTTGTTTTTGTTGATGTTTTTTTTATTTTTTTTATTAACAAAATACAAATGTAATTATATTTAGAAATTCTAAAATATTCACTATATTGATATTCATTTCATTTTGTTTACAATAATATGTGAAGCTGTAGATGATATGTTTTGAAATTGTTGCATATTAATATAAACATTTACAAGATATCTTCCAGATGGAACTCAATAGAGTAATTTATGTGGCTTTTAAATAAAAAAAATCTTGTAACTGTTATCATATTCATAATTTATATATTAATTAATATAAAAGGACCATTACAGTTATCAAAATTGATTTATTAATATACATGTCAGGGTTATGCAGGAGATTAGTGCTTTTCATGTATTAAAAAACAACTTATAATGAGGGCCCAGTGGACTTGTTCTTATTTGAAAGTTGAAAACACAAACCTTTTTTAGGCAAAGACTGTTAGGAGCATTTGGCATATGTGTATATTTATTTGACCTTAATAGCTGAATGGCTTAAAGTTTTGTATTCATTTGTCTAAATACTAGAACAAAACTTTGCTTCATGGACAGTCAAAGTTCTTGACAAGAAATGTAAATAATACATATGAGCCGCGTCATGACAAAACCAACATAATGGGTTTGCGACCAGCATGGATCCAGAAGAGCCTGCACATCCGGAGTCTGATCAGGATCCATGCTGTTCGCTATCAGTTTCTCTACTTGTTATAGGGTTTGTGAGCGAACAGCATGGATCCTGATCAGACTGCGTGGATGCGCAGGCTGGTCTGGATCCATGCTGGTCGCAAACCCATTATGTTGGTTTTGTCATGATGCGGCTCATATATATCTTCCAAAATCCATAGGTCATTTGAAATGTAAAGAGTTTGTTACAGATATATTTCTCTTGGGAGAAGTTAGGCACAAATATCTGTCTTATCAAGTGTTTAAGGTCACATAATTACAGGCTGCCTCAAAAACAAAGTTACTATTTAAGTTTGGCCATGATAGCTACAGGGATTTTACTATTCCCAAATGTAAGGTGCTAATGGGGTATTGAAAGCATAAATTAAATAGTAGCTCAGAAGGAAATATTTTAGGAGATGATTTAATTTCAAATTTTAAGTTTCTGCATTTTGACAGATTTCTGTAGATGTTTAAAGGAATAGGAATGGATGGATTGATGTCTGTCTAATATAAATATTCATCATTTAAAAAGAGGAACCATGACAGTTTTCCTATTGACATCAACCCTATAAGAGAGAAATTCGTGTTTTAAGACACTATTTTTTACTTGAGAAATAAGTTCATGGGCGCCGCCATTTTGGCGTTCTGTCATTCTCGCGAGACAGACGAGACCGAGATTGTGACGTGTAATACCCACTTCCGGTATAGGTGTACACGCTGGTACAACTGAAATATATCTTGATGAAGAACTTTTTAATTTTATTGCGTACATTATATATTATTTATGAAAACATCATATGGAACTGAATTGCTTTAATTAATTAATTGAAGACGCCGCGAAATTAATTATTATTTCTCCGATATTCAAGCTTGCTGATGATCCCACCACATGATTTAAGCAATGACTGCTTAATTTTCAAAGATAAACCATAAATTTAATTTGGGTACTATGAGAAACTTCTTCAAATTGACGATATATCCTTTTATTTTGTACTTAATTTTCGCTAGACAAGCTGTCCAAATAGGGTACATCGCCGGTCATGTATCTTTTTTTCAGGTAAAATATCAACTAAATCCAATATATATCTACATACCAAATTCCTTAACGCATTTCTACTACCGTAAATTTAATCCAATAAAACAAAAAAATCATAAATCTACTTAATATTTAAAATGATTATTGGTAACTAAAAAAAATGTGTTGCTATTTTATGACGTGCTTTACTACAGCACAGGAACTTGAAATTCTATCAAATAACCAATATTAATTATAATATCCAAATATACCCCCTATATACTATAAAAAAACACAAGGAATGAAACGCCTTTTCCCCACCCGAACATAATTTACGCCGAACAAATCAACAAAACAACGGATCAAATTATTCTATCTGGCCATTTCGATAAACAATACATAAATGAATCAAATACCATCGATAACGTTTTAAAATCGCGTAGCTGTGTAGGAATTATTTAACATTTTCTGATTATTTCCTGCGATCTGAGTTTGTCGCCGACTCCATTCCGTGACGTCACTGGATTTTGAATCGAGGAGAATAATATTTATTAAAATTATTTTTAATAAGTTCCAAAAAATAACAGGTATGTATAAAACTTTTATACAAATTATTCTATGTAAATAGATTTAAACATCTTCATGTAAAACCTTTTTAACAAATTACTTTTATAAATACATTTGAAAGGGAAACCCCAAACAAGAACGGTAAATCTTTGAAATAGTACTTTCGTTCTTAAAAAAAAATTGAGTACTCTATTTGATATGGCCCATCAAATAAATTCAGCCCTGTCGTAAGAAATAAATCAGTAATTTGTTCTAGTTTGACAGTATTTTACTTGCAAACTTGTTATTTTTGGAACTTGTTAAAAATTATATTAATAAATATTATTCTCCTCGAATCAACATCCAGTGACGTCACGAAATGGAGTCGGCGACAAACTCAGATCGTGGGAAATAATCAGAAAATGTTGAATTATTCATATATAGATACGAAATTAAAAAAATTTATCGGTGGTATTTGATGCATTTATGTATTGTTTATCGAAATGGCCAGATAGATTATTTTGATCCGTTGTTTTGTTGATTTGTTCGGCGTAAATTATGTTCGGGTGGGGAAAAGGCGTTTCATTCCTTGTGTTTTTTTATAGTATATAGGGGGTATATTTTGCATATTATCGTTAATAGTGATAGAATTTCAAGTTCCTGTGACTACAGTATAATTTGACAAGTGTGGAACCTAATTCCCCCTAAGGTCATTCAGTTCACTGATGAAGCGTAAAAAAATAGATGTCTATTTCGTCATTAGAATATTTGACAAGGGTGATTAACCAATCAGGGCAACATTGTGCATGATCAAAAGGTCTGTCGGCACAGAGGCATACAAGGAGCAATAAAAATCGTCAGTACACAGTGTGACAGGAGCATTTGGTGCAAATTAGGAACAATTAAAATGGACAATGCGCAGTATAAGACATCAGTAATAAGAACCAGCAATTGTGTGAATAAATTATGCAAATTAGACTTTTGAGCAGCCAATAAAAATGATTTGTCTGCAGTTAATATTAGGCTACGATAACGATGCGCAGCATCATACGTTGACAGAAATGTTAACAATTTACTTTTCAAAAGAGTTGCTTTATATTTTGAAATGTGTACATCAATTATAACATATGTTCACACCTTTAAATTTGAAAGTCAGAATCAAACTGCAAAAAATTAATTATATGTACTATTAAGAACACGTTTTAGTAGGTTTTTTTTAATGGAAGTACGGGCCCGTACGGCTAGCCAAAAGTTTTAGCCGTACGTTAGTACGACTAGCAAGAACACGCTGTATTGACTAGCCGTACGGCACTTTTCAAAATTTTATGGAAGTCGAAAATGCATATGTTATTTTATGACTTTAAGCGAGGATTTTAACCAAGAAACAGCATTAATTGTCTTTGGATGTTAACTTTTTAGAGATTAATCGCCTTGATTGCTATATATATCGATCTTTGTCATCGCAAGATGTCGAGAAAAAAAAATAGCCTTTGCTTGCATTTACACCAATTGAAATAGTTTACAAAATTTTGATAATAATCCTTTTTTGTTTCATTAAGTTTAATTTTCGACACCTTTTATATGAAAAAAAAAAACAACAAACACTGAAAATGATTGTTGTTAGGCTCTTGATAATTGCGACAATTACCGACGGTACTGTATAGAAGTTTGTCCATCAAGGAAAGTTTGCATGTTCCGTGAAAGGCAATCTAAAATTCTATTGTCAGTCCCTGGATAGGTTTTAATCAAGGCTAATTAATTGATTGACTGTGCTTTTATGTTCGATATTTATCTACTGTTTTGAAAATTATACAATTATTTTTGCAATTCACCGTTTTTTTTCATTCAATGTTCTTTTTATTTATTTATTCCCCTCCGATCATTTTTTGTTCGATCCATGTGCTTAAAGTTAACAAAAATAATTTAATAATTCATACAAATAAAACAACAAATGATAAGCATGAAAATCAACAATTTTATAACGTTTGACTTCCATATAATTTTGAAAAGTGCCGTACGGCTAGACAATACGTACAGTGCGTCCTGGCTAGTCGTTCGTGACTCACGTACGGCTAGAACTTTTGGCTAGCCGTACGTTTATTTATTTTTTATTTATTTATTTTTTTTGATATTGTTACGTATTTTGAACCATAAAAAATCTCCTCTACACCTCCTGTGAAAATTAAATTGTCTGGTCATTAATTAATATTTCCTTACGATTCAACTAGATTTATCATGAATCTAAAGATGTGGGGAAATGACATCACGCGCACCTGTTTTTATACGGTCAATACACAAACATGGCCGCGCTTACTGATTTGTAGAAATCGGTGATTTAGCGATTTAAATTTTGTTATCATTCGTTTAATATTATTATTTGGCGGCAGAAAATTTGCAGACTTATTATTTATAGTATTCTTTTTCAGAAATCAAGTTTTTATTCTAACCTTGTCTTTCCCTTTAAATGGATCAACACCATTTATTTGTTATCCTCTTCTGGAATAACGGTCGACTATATTTTGACATTTATTAACATATAGTTGGTTATTTTCTTTGAACAACAGAACTGTTACTGTATGATAATTAAATGATGTTTTCATACTGTGCAATTATAATATACAGTATTATATACATGTTTATAACTGAATAAATGTCATAACTTCTGTTTTTTAGGGTATATGACCAAAACCAGAAAGATGTGTTTCATCCAGTGTTCACTGATTACAGGGGTTGAAGAGCTTTGCTAGCACTTACAGCTACAGATAGTCCAACAGATTGTGCCAAATAAACATTGTGTACTAGGTACATGTATAAAATAACCATTAGAAATAGTACAGTTGAACTTGAAGGGAGAAAACATAGAAGAAATCAGTGATCAAAGTATCTGTGGATCTGAAAATGGGAAGTAAATGTTATGAACAAATGACTTATGTGAGTAACATGCTTTTACAGCAGATAAAATAAGGATTTTTGACCTTTTTTATTTATTTTAAAAATAAAATTTAGGATGAAGAATTATGTGACATACTACTACACCAAATATCAAATCAAGTCATCAATCAGAGTCAAATAGCAGTCTTAAAGTCTTCATAACTGCAAAAATGTTGAAATATGGTTAGACTTCAATACTTGTACAGTATGGACCATCATCAGTATAGGATCAGATACCTGCATTCAACATATTGATTAAGTTTAAGTAACTTAGTGTTGGAACACTTCCTCATGGAATTATAGTATAGTGTGTAATTTCAGGTCAAGGTTTTGCCCAGGTTTTGTCCAAAATGATAAGTTTTTTGAAAGGCAACACTGTCACACATAATCCTTTGCCAAATTCATGAAAACTACACAATCATGTATTGGTGCTACAAGTTGTGACCTTTGTGAGAAAGATGTAATGGTGGAAATTGTAAAAAATTATTTTTACTCGTATTATGAAATACATGTGCATGTGCAATTTAAATTTTTAAACAGTTACATAATCAGAATCTTTTAAGTTTCCTATCAACACTCACATCAAATGTCTGTACATAGGTTTAAAATTTTGGCATCATTTTCCATGAAATTTAGATCTTTTCTTATACAAATTTGTAATTTTTGATAAATATTAACATTAACTGTTTCTGAAACTTTAAAATTTACTGTGTGAGATATTGTGTAATACATTAAGGATGTAACAAGTTGAATTTTGTTGACATCATTTTCTGCTCACATCAGGCACCAGTATTTTGTGAATGATATCCCCTTTATAAATTTGAATATTTAGGGTATTTACAGTATCTATGTTATTACTGTTGCTTATTTATAAATGAGATAGCACTTTTAATTTATTAACAATGAGTTATGTCTATTTTTTTCATAGTCTTGAATAAATGTAGATCTGCAGGAACCTATGTTATAATTACATTGTAAATGATTGCATTTAAACTGGGGACATTTGTTTAACATTAGCATCATATCATAAAGAACAAGTTGCATAAATCCTGCATTATTATATTTGTTTAGGAATATGGTTCCTGTTCCCAATTTAGATTTTTTAATTCAACTTGTAATGTCTGAACTAACAGTTTTGCTTTAACATGAAATTATTTATGGGATATTTGTCATTCATGACAACATAATAAGACTTGCAGCCTTTCTTTAAATGCCTTTAGATGTTACCTATATTATTTTGAATTTTGCAAAATGAAAGCATTGATGCAAAATTATATCAACCCTTAGCCTGTAGAGTTTATAAATGGACATGTCTGGCTTTCATATTTAAAAGTGTTTATTATCATTTTGGGTACATTATTCATCAGGATGAAAAGTTAAAGTTAAGTGAGACAACAGTGTGGAGCCTGTTCAGTCTCCATAGCCTGGCTTTATACTGCTGGCAAAGGCTACATCACTTAGCTTATTTACAATGAAGCATGAAATTAGCCAATTACACTGTCCTATGGATAATGCTAAATTACAACAAAATAATATGACCTAAATTGAGTAATAGCCTCATAAACCAGATACTGTTCTGGCCATCTTTTGGCAGTTGTCAAAATATTTATATATATAATTAGCTCACCTATCACAAAGTGACATGAAGAGCTTTTTTGATGTAACAATGTGAATGGGTTTCATAATTTCACTGAACATAGTAACAATATGACTGGGTATCTGAGTATTAAACCAGTGCTGAAGGCACAAATTGTACTTTAAAACATGAAATATCCAAACTAGCTTAAATATACATTGCCTACTCAATAGCTAGATTATCCCAACCTATATATATTGAGTGTTCTGGTCAAGTTTGATCTTGTTTTTCTATTGTTACTATTGGCTTAGGATGTTAACTTCATAGGAAAAGATATTTGTCAATTTATCCCTGTGATTGTGAGTGACCTTACAGCCAACTTATGTACTCTTATTTTTGTTATGTTTATGTGATCAACCCTTGATGCATTATATTTTAGGACTGTGGTAAACGTGTATGTTAAATCAATAAAATATTGCATTTGTAATTTCATATTACATATTGTTTTGAGAATGAAGACTTACTGGTGTGAAATAAATTCATTGATGATCTACAGTGCAGTTATTGTTTTTATATTAAATATTTGAAGAAAAATGGGGCTATATCCTTAAAAACATATCAGTGTAACATCTTAATGTTTATTGTGCAACTAATGGCTTGCACTTCACCTTGGTTTGAAATCCGCAAGGATTCTTTCATGTGTAAAAGACTTTGCACACTTTGGGATCACTTTCCAAGGCCAGTAACTCTAGCATGGATTTTGACAGAAGTATGGCCCTCTAAACTTTGGATTTAATACAGGTGAAAGTTTTACCTGCAAAATAAATCTTGAAACTTAATAATAGTATACCTTGGGTGTCACTGTCAAAGGCTCATAACTTGTGAATTTTAAATGAAATATGGCCTCATGCGAACATTATATGTAAATAAATGAAATATTCCTTAGTTACTTAAACACCAAAAATTTCTGAAATATTAATAGAACAACTGTTCTATTTGACAGCCCTTTTTGAATTGAGGACAAGTTTGGGGGTTGCTGTGGAGTCTCCTGATTGACACAATATTATTAAGTAGAAAGCAAATTTTCAAATGATAACCAATCAGTTTTTATTTGATGTGAAAAATGGGTTTTGGGTTGATCTGCAGATACTGTATTAGTATTTTTTTCTTTTTTGCACAACATTATCATGATTTACAAAACCTTCATCCAAAAAAAAACACGGGGAAAGAAATACGTCAAATAAATTTTTGGATATCTTAAAGGGCCACATTAAAGCTAGAGATACTGACTTTGTATTACCTTCATATAAGTTTTATCAAATAAATTTTTTTTTAAATTATTTTTTGTGAAAGTGTACACCTGGTAATGTTGCAATAGCATGTGATAAATTATTTCGCTTTATTCATACTTGTATATAATAATTGCTGTTTTTCGAGGGATTGGTTAAATGCTAAGTACTGGTCATCCGAGAAAAAATTAGAAAAATAATTTTAACGGCCTGACGTGGACATTCTTGCAGCCAGAATATGCGGACCATTAATATTATTCGTATTGAGCTACCGTTTACGTAGACTCCATTACAATTTACTATCCGTAAATAATATATCAACGCGAATTAACCATTTTGGTCGTTTAAAACAAACAATTTTAAGTAAAGTACAAATGAACACGCATTATTTACATTACGGTGCGTCAAATTCAGGTATGTGACAATTCGTTACAAGTAAGCTAGTCACTGATTGGCTGAAGTGTAGACACGGATTTTCCTGTCTAAAAATAGAAATATCGGTCTGAACCTACAATTTTAGCAGAGGTAAGAAGTGAGCGATAGTGGAACATTCGACCGATGCGCAGGAGAGTAAAAAGGTTACAAACCCATGAGTGTCATGGTATACAATCAATCATTTAATAATAAATATAGGTCAATGGTGACATATAACAATGACATATAATAGTCTCTAAAAGACATGTAATTACACATTTTATGTAACAATTCTTAATAGAATTAATTGTGTTGCATACATAAAGCTTTTAAACACTAAGAAATAAAAAAGTAAATTGCATTATGTTCTAACCGGAAGAAACTTAATAATTCACAATAGAACCTGAACTTGTGATTTAATACATTACAATCACATATAAATATGTATGTTTTACTAGAAGAAACTTAATATTGCATAATATAACATGAACTAATAATCAAATACACATGTGCATTACACTTTTATATAAAATGTATATTTTTAAGTATTGAATGATTAAACAAAACAGATTATTAATATATACTTGTAAAAATGACGTTGTAGGAGAAAAGTGTGAATGAAAATATTTTTAAGAAAAGTAAATCGGTGTACGGATTTCAAAAGCTTTATAAATAAAAGTGGACAGTTTTCTTATTATAGTAGTCGATTCATTGACATTAATTCGATAAATTTAGGTATGTTTGGGTCTTTTCCAGTAGTACTTTGGTAAATACTTCGTTCTTATTTCACAATATAAAGTACATTCTAATAAAAAATGGTATTCATCCTCGAGTTTGTTACATATTATACAAGTCATTTTCTTTCATTTCTTGGAATTTTGTTTGGTTTATGCCATCTCCCTGTTTCAATTAATAACCTATGTGCTGAAACTCTAAATCTTGTAAATGCTATTCTAAATTTCTGAATGTTAATTTGTTCAAGATACAATTTAAAATCAAAGTTTGAAAAAAAGAATGTAAAGGGAAGCTCTTGATGAATTGCGCAGAGATTCAGTCCAGTTTTGCATGTAGTTATCTTTAAGTCTCTGTTTTTACCAAGTTCAAAAATAAAATTTCATTTCCCACTCCCTGATTAACCCAAACATGATAAAACCCTAGTCTCTGAAGTAATTGTTTAATTGAATTTGCACAACATTTATAATTTGGTTTTTGTTCTATATTAAAGATCATCATATTGTAAACTTTTTTAATGTACAAATGTTGTTCCGATTTTCAAAATTTTAAACCAAAATTTTAAAATTTGTATCATTCTAAGCTGTATTAATTGTTCTCTGCCTAATTCTCCAAAAACGAAGTTATTTTGAGTTTGTGGCCTTACTCCTAATAAATTTTTGCAAAAAATTTCAAATGTATATTTCTATCTTTTTTGCTTCCATAAAACCCCATACCTCGCATCCATAGCTTAAAATAGGTGTTATTAACTTGTCAAAAAGGTCGAGTGTATGTGAAACTGAGATATTAAGAAAGGTTTGCATATAAGAGTTAAGTTTAAATATTGCCTTTAATGCTTGTCCTGAAAGTGCTTCGAAAGTTTTGGAAAATGACCCTCCCACTGTAAAAACGATTCCTAAATATGTGAATTTATTTACTATTTCAATTTCTGTATTTCCATATAAAAATCTTAAATTCTGCTGATTTCTCCCTCCCTTTTTAAAAACCATTATTTTTGTTTTATTTACGTTTAGTTTTAGTTTCCATTCGTCGCAATAATCTTTTAAAATATTTAATCCATTTTGAAGATCTTCTTTTGTTTCCGATATAATAGCAATGTCGTCCGCATATAATAATAAGAACAATTTTAGAGTACCTAAGTCTATGCCTTTAAAACCTTTTAATATAAAAGTATCTTCTAAGTCATTTATGTACATAGAAAAGAGAAAAGGGACAAGCTGTCCCCTTGACGGACCCCTAATGAACACATGAAAGTTTCGCTCAATGTATTTGATAATTTAATTCTGGATTTGACGTTTGTATAAATAGATTTCAAAACTTTCATTACTTTTCCCCTGACTCCTAATTTTATAAGCTTTAACCATAGATTATCCCTAACAATAAAATCAAATGCTTTTGTAAAGTCAACGAAGCAAACAAAAAGACGTTTATTTTCAGAAATTATATGATTAATTATACTTTGTAATACAAAAATATTATCTACAGTTCCCATCTTTGACCTAAATCCTGCTTGCGCGTCAATGTAAACGTGATAGTTCTCTGCCCAATTATTAAGACGTGTATTAAGTATTTTTGAAAAAAGTTTACCTAGGGTACTTAGTAATGTCACTCCCCTGTAATTTTCCGGTAAATTATTATCTCCTTTTTTATAGATAGGTATTTTGAAACCTTCAGACCACATTTGGGGAAAATAACCTTGTGATAGTAATTTGTTGAAAAGCTTGAGTAAATATGGTAGTAGCGAGTTAATTCCGTATTTGTAAAATTCATTTATAAAATAGTCGGGTCCTCCGGAACGATCATTCTTAAGTTCTGAGCATGCGCGTAATATTTCATTTTCCGTGATTTCTAAATCAAGTTCATCAAACATACACTGAAATTCCCCATTGACATATCGTTCGTTAAAATAAATTGCGTCATCGTCCGGTTGAAAAAAAATTGAATCTGGGTTATTTATCGCTTTAAAGTATTCGGCGAAATGTGTACAGGATATACTATGTTTTTCTGCCCTTATACCTGTATTCTTTAATAGCTTCCAATATTCTTTTGCATTTTTATAACGGAATTTTTCTCATTTTTCGGTTTCCTGAATATCGTGATTAAGCTTTTTATTTCTAATTAATGTTTAATAATCCGTTCTAGATTTTACCATATTTATTCTATTTTCTGTAGTTTTATCTGCTCTATAAATATTCAAGTTTCTATAAAATTCTTTTTGTTTCCCCTTACAGTCATTATCGTACCAATTATTTCTTTGTTTCGTTTTTCTATTTGGCCTTTTTCTGAAGATTGGGTCACATACACTGGACAAAAACTCATTAAATTCTTGTAAATTTTGATCTATATCTTGATTTTCCGAAACTAATTCCAAATTTTCGATTAATGCATCAAGTTTTAATGGTGCCAAATCGTTCAAAGATTCTAAAAATTCAAATTTCTTGTCATTATTCCATTTGTATGAGTTATTTGCATATTCACAGTTTTGATCATCTAAGTTTGTGTAATTGCTTTCTTCGTTTAGGGCAGCACGTTTGATTGAAAAATTTATCATACAGTGATAGGACATAATGTTCGGCTCCTCAACTTCGAATGAATTAAAAAATGGTATTAATCTTGGAAAACAAAGAACATAATCTACTGTACTACTGCCAGATTCCTTAATACATGTATATTTCCCTATGTGTTTGTCCTTACCAACCCTTCCGTTCATTATTCTCAATCCAGTCATTTTACAAAAATCTATTAAAAATCGCCCGTTTTCGTTTATAATTTGATCTTGAAATATCCTAGGTAAAACTAAATCTTCTGAATAATCTTCTGGCATGAGATTAAGATTAAAAAGATATTCATTTTCTACAAAGTCATGTAAATTTCCGACTCTGCTATTTAAATCGCCAGTGATAATAAAATTACAATTTCACCATAAACGCTTTGAAAATGTATCATATCTTCCATTAATAAATCAAAGATACAACAGTTACTTAAAACTTCCCTAGAACTCCCTTTCGGTACATTGTAACATAAACAACATAATACATCTGTATCATAATTAAACAAACACTTATCTAATCTTATCCACATAATATAGTCTTCCGTAGATTTTATAAATTCAACAAAATGTTTAATACTGTTTTTCACATATATAATAATACCGCCGCTGTCTCTGCGTGCGTTTTTATGTGTAAGTGTACGGTCAAGTTTATAATGCATAAAACCTTCTACATCACATGTAAATTTATCGTTTAACCATGTCTCTGTAAGTAAAATTATGTCTTTATTTGAAAATAATACACATATGCAAAACCATAAACATATAATAATTTTTTCACATTTGACAGCCAGTTTTTTTCCCCAATAAACAATCATCATATGCAATTCTATACGCATGCTGTAATATTATATTATCTGTTTTAGTCAGTTTAAACCAATATTTAATGATTTTTACATATCTCATAATATAAAGTGGATATCGTGCAAGTTCACCATATACAGCCGTTGAACATGTCGTCGTTTTAACCTTTAATAATTTTTTACAAAATTTGAGATGAATTCTTTCAATTTCCTTAGATTTACTGAATCCCCATATTTCTGATGCATAATTCAAAATGGAACCAACAAATGAATCAAATAATTGACAAATAATTTTAGGCTTTAATCTATATTTGTGACAATTAATAAGTAACAAATTTAAGGGAGTGTATTTTTCACAAGTCATTTTTTGACAGTAAGCATTTTCTAAATGCATTTGGTATAGAAATTAAATTCAAACACATGTACATTTTGTGTTTTCTTGTCATTTCCAATTATGTTTTTCATATTCAATTGATTTTTGTCTACAAATGTTGTTATTACAAGGTTGTTGTTATTGCATAAATCAAGAATTTATTGTCGGGAGCATACACGTACAGTTCTCAACTCAATATAAGGATTTTGTTGTTGTTGTTTTTTGTATATAAGTACATTTGGCGGTATATATATGAAAGAGTTTTTTGTTTGATAAGAATATAGTCATTCGTTATTTCCAAATTCTCTACGCTCGAACGAAAATAAATTATTTATCCCATAATAAAGGTAATCGGAGGAAGAAAGAACATCAATTACACAACTGCATTGCCGTATATCTACATTGCTAATACAGTTTCTATGAAACTGCACCAAAGTCGTGTATACATGTCAATTACATATCTCAACGTTTCACAAATTGGATAATCCAAAATGGCTTTCACGAGTTTTACTTTTTCTTTAGATTAGCCGTCAACAGCCAAAATTGCGAATCCTGAATCTTACGATGTCTTCCTTACACTTGCCGAAATTAGGATTGTTGTTGCGTGAAATTCGAATTCTGTTCTGATTATTATGTTCTTCATGTTTTGTTTCATTTTATATTTCGTTGCTTAAAAAGTTATATATATAAATGGTTGTTGGAATATAGGTTTATATTGCAAATAACCATTTATTTATGGTTATATAACCTGTCAGAAGATAAATAACAAATTTGTAATACAGCAAACATCATTTTTTAAAAAAAAAGGAAATATTTTTTCCCATAAATTGACAGCAGTCGTGTATATTATTAGTTATAGAGATTATTGACAGGTTATATGGCCCTATATTAACGGTTATATTGCAAATAGCCGTTTATATACGGCCATATAACCTGTCAATAATCTTTATAACGAATTTATAATACAGCAAGCATCATTTTTAAGAGAAAAAATAAGATTTCTTTATGAATCGACAGCAGCCGTGTATATTATTAGTTATAAAGATTGTTGACAGGTTATATGGCCGTATATAAACGGCTGTTTGTAAATATGACCCGAGCAGCTAGGCAGTTCAGTATTATAAAAAACTATATAGACGTCACGATTATCCAATGAAAAGCGACGTTACAAACGTGCAGTATTATAAAGGTTACTATAATACTGCACGTCTGTAACGTCCTTTTCATTGGATAATCGTGACGTTTATATAGTTTTATATACATGGCTGTTGTCAATTCATGTAGAAATATCACTTCATTATGTAGAAAAGGAAGTTTGCAGTATTATAAATTCGTTATAAAGAATTTAGACAGGTTATATGGCCGTATATAAACGGTTGTTTGAAATATACAAACAACCGTTTATATAAGGCCTTATAACCTGTCAAAAGTCTTTATAACTAATAATATAAACGTCACGCTTATTCAATGAAAAGCGACATTACAATAATGCAGTATTATATAAAACACTTGTATTTGTACAGATGAAATTTTCACAAATGTGAAAATATATTGAAGTTGGTAATTAATGCTGCTTCAAATATACATGCAGTCTTCATCAACGACCACATTTTATGAAACAATCTGTTAGCATACATAAAACAAAAACTAAATTTTAGTGACATTTCAATTATTTTCTATTTTACCATATTAAAACCACACATGGTGATCTGTCACAGCAAAACATGAGTAAAATAGTTATCTTATAATACAAAATATGAATGGAAATATACTTATTTCAAAACTTTTGTATATACATTTTCATCTCACGTCATTTGCGTTAAAATACAGAAAACATAGAGTCAAGTCGCGCTTAAGTATAATTGCATCAGCAGAAAAAAAATCGTTTCAATGTTGACATTTGTAAGTTTGACTATGTGATTAATAGAAAGTTATCTAGTATTGCATTTTAAGATGCCCCGTACATTCAATCAAAGATGTTATATTTCCGATCCTTAAAGATCGTTCAGCACGACATTATTGGTGTGCTTGTGGCAATTTAATTCTTTCTATTCAGCTATTTTCTTGTTGAGTGGTTCTAGTATTCCTCACTTGAATACTGTTGAATTACCTTAGGATATGTGGCCTGATTTTTAAATTTGTTATTTGACGTATTATCTGTGATATGCAGGCTTCATAACCTCTTATCCCCTTTCAAAATTCCATTTTATTTAGTTCCGCCCGTTGTTTTCTCGTTTACGGCACACGCATATTTTTACTTGGGGACCATATGCCGCTTTTCATGGAATGGCACTTACATGTCACATAGAAGGTTCCATGATAACCGCCTTATGAACACATCTGCGGATGTTTCAAAATTGTACTAGTTCATGTTAAATTCTGCTTAAGCCGGTGCTAGGGGGCGTGGAAGGTAATTTGCACTTGACAATACCGTCCATGAACAGGCTCAATCAAACCGAGCCTGCAACATTTTCAATATTGCCGTGTTGGGCTTTCTTAAACGATTCTTATTTTCTCTATTTTATCGCCACATTTTGCTTTATTGTATTTCAGATGATACTGTCTTGCGTACCTTAGGATTGCTGTTTCGTGAAAATTCGGATTCGGCCCGATTTACGAATGTAATTAAAGCCGTGATTTGACTATGTTATGCATGTATTCGTTTAGTTTCATTGCTTAATTAATTGAACTCATTGGATAAAATCATGTATCCAGTTTTATTCGAATCGGTAATTGAATTCAGTTTTAAACCTTCACGCATCCAATATCATTCATGTAATGTATGGAACACAAAGTTTTGACGGTTTAAAGAATCGTCAACTGAATATTCCCCTATAGTTTACAGTTATTTCCCTTTAACTATATTGCTATATTTTCCTTTCTTTCATTTTCTATTTTACATTTTGCATAAACCACACATATATAGCTTTTGGCATAATTAATGCAATATTGAATTAGGTCTGAATGTCTTAATCTTGCCATGTTTATACCGTTATTTCATCTTCATAGATAAATGATACTTATTTGGCTTTTTGTCTTCATACTTTTGTTTCTTATGTAGAGGATTACTTATTCTAATTAAGTGAAAAATATTTTTTAACCAAGAAACGTTTCATTTTTATTCTTTATTTTATTCATAGCTTATATATCAACAAATGTAAAAAATATCAGCAACAATTGATCCATGAACAGACAACAAATAACAATTAATACTACAGCACATCTATAAGAAGTTCCTTGTAACATAGTGCATTCATACATGTGTCTCCTCAAGTCTGGCAATGTGGCGTCTGTCCAACACGGAATATATCTGAAAAGTATAAACATAAAATATAAACAACGAGTAGACAAATATTTGTATATTATGCGACAATATAAGTATTTTATGCAGATATGCCCAGATAAAATCAATTCAGTTAAACTGTTGCCTGTCAAATGAATTTGGAAAACCTTTTTTTGGACAGTTATTTACAAGTCAATAAAATTACCTTATCAAATAGTATTTTTGTAGCTTTGTGCTGACTGTAACATCTTGTAGAAAAGAGAAGTTTCTCAGCTCTTCCGACCTTTATAAATCGTTCGACAAAATCTAAACACGCATTGCATAGATCTCGAAGCTCAAACTGGGAGGCAGCGCAATACAAACCTGAAAACACAAGAAAAATATCATATGAGTTTAAAGCATAAATACATTATCAGTATGGCCATTCAAAAGTAAAACATCCGATATTATCAGGTGATTTTTGTTACATACGTTTTCAGTAAACTCCTTTTTTTTAAATTATAAATTTTGTAATGTGATTAGATAATTATATTTACCAGCAACGGTTTCCTCGGTGATATTCACACTTCCGCAGTGAATAAACTGTACCAACATTCGGAACACTTCAGAATCGTATTTCTTGACAGGGATAATAAGTCTCTGTGATAATGACCGACCAATTCCAACTGTTGCATTTTTCTCACTTTTCTTGTTCTTTTTTTAAGTTTTTTTCTTGATTAGCTGCTTCCATGGACATGTGTTTCAAAATCAGTTGATACATGATTCTGAAAAAAAAGTAATGTATGAATAAATATGTAATGGGGCGATTGAGGTACTCTATTACTTTCGAGTGGACAAATCACGAAATATTCAGCCAAATAAAATTAAGATTCTTACCTACTCCGTGTACCCATGATGGCACGAACACCATGTATACGGGCACTTCACGTGGTCCAACTATAAACGTGACGTCACACATTTCAGGCATTGCCAGAATTAATTTTAGGTGCTCGGAAAGCGCATGCGTACTACTGAAGTTCATTACTTCTTCGTGGGTGGTGTCATATGATCTGCTGTCAAGACTGTCACGTGACCCCCAAGAACTCACTGATTCCACATCAGAAATGTCTGTAGATTCATAGCCTGACGAAGAATCTGAAAACATAAAACGCACATAATTATATTCATTATAAATAATTCAAGTTACAAGTAAAAATTTAAGCTCGTAGACATTTGTTAATTTCGTTAAAACAAATAAATCAATCACTGAAGAGTAAATCATTCTTAAATATTACCATCATAGTCGAAATCAATGGCTTTATTTTCAAACAAGTCATCATTTCCAGTGGGATCCATTAATGGAAGAGTTGCATATGAACAATTCATGTTAATTTATTACTGAGATACTGAATTGGTACGCTTAAATTGGTAAATGAATGAAAATAATAAGATTTTTGTCTATATATACAGGCATCAAAATGTTAAAGCTTTCCTTGATTACATTTTACTCTTGACTTGTGACATAGTGAATCTTGTCACTTAATGATGCCCTTAACTTAATAGTAATCACAGTAGTTTGTGTTTGAATCTGGCGTGAAAAAGGTGTGAAAAATATCTAGCAAACCTAAATAATAAGGTTGAAGCAAACAAATAAGAGAGTGTATTTTTCACAAGTCATTTTTTGACAGTAAGCATTTTCTAAATGCATTTGGTATAGAAATTAAATTCAAACACATGTACATTTTGTGTTTTCTTGTCATTTCCAATTATGTTTTTCATATTCAATTGATTTTTTTCTACAAATGTTGTTATTACAAGGCTGTTGTTATTGCATAAATCAAGAATTTATTGTCGGGAGCATACACGTACAGTTCTCAACTCAATATAAGGATTTTGTTGTTGTTGTTTTTTGTATATAAGTACATTTGGCGGTATATATATGAACGAGTTTTTTGTTTGATAAGAATATAGTCATTCGTTATTTCCAAATTCTCTACGCTCGAACGAAGATAAATTATTTATCCCATAATAAAGGTAATCGGAGGAAGAAAGAACATCAATTACACAACTGCATTGCCGTATATCTACATTGCTAATACAGTTTCTATGAAACTGCACCAAAGTCGTGTATACATGCCAATTACATATCTCAACGTTTCACAAATTGGATAATCCAAAATGGCTTTCGCGAGTTTTACTTTTTCTTTAGATTAGCCGTCAACAGCCAAAATTGCGGATCCTGAATCTTACGATGTCTTCCTTACACTTGCCGAAATTAGGATTGTTGTTGCGTGAAATTCGAATTCTTTTCTGATTATTATGTTCTTCATGTTTTGTTTCATTTTATATTTCGTTGCTTAAAAAGTTATATATATAAATGGTTGTTGGAATATAGGTTTATATTGCAAATAACCATTTATTTATGGTTATATAACCTGTCAGAAGATAAATAACAAATTTGTAATACAGCAAACATCATTTTTTAAAAAAAAGGAAATATTTTTTTCCCATAAATTGACAGCAGTCGTTTATATTATTAGTTATAGAGATTATTGACAGGTTATATGGCCCTATATTAACGGTTATATTGCAAATAGCCGTTTATATACGGCCATATAACCTGTCAACAATCTTTATAACGAATTTATAATACAGCAAGCATCATTTTTAAGAGAAAAAAATAAGATTTCTTTATAAATCGACAGCAGCCGTGTATATTATTAGTTATAAAGATTGTTGACAAGTTATATGGCCGTATATAAACGGCTGTTTGTAAATATGACCCGAGCAGCTAGGCAGTTCAGTATTATAAAAAACTATATAGACGTCACGATTATCCAATGAAAAGCGACGTTACAAACGTGCAGTATTATAAAGGTTACTATAATACTGCACGTCTGTAACGTCCTTTTCATTGGATAATCGTGACGTTTATATAGTTTATATATAACATGGCTGTTGTCAATTCATGTAGAAATATCACTTCATTATGTAGAAAAGGAAGTTTGCAGTATTATAAATTCGTTATAAAGAATTTAGACAGGTTATATGGCCGTATATATACGGATGTTTGAAATATACAAACAACCGTTTATATAAGGCCTTATAACCTGTCAAACGTCTTTATAACTAATAATATAAACGTCACGCTTATTCAATGAAAAGCGACATTACAATAATGCAGTATTATATAAAACACTTGTATTTGTACAGATGAAATTTTCACAAATGTGAAAATATATTGAAGTTGGTAATTAATGCTGCTTCAAATATACATGCAGTCTTCATCAACGACCATTTCATAAAATGAAACAATCTGTTAGCATACATAAAACAAAAACTAAATTTTAGTGACATTTCAATTATTTTCTATTTTACCATATTAAAACCACACATGGTGATCTGTCACAGCAAAACATGAGTAAAATAGTTATCTTATAATACAAAATATGAATGGAAATATACTTATTTTAAAACGGTTGTGTATACATTTTCATCTCACGTCATTTGCGTTAAAATACAGAAAACATAGAGTCAAGTCGCGCTTAAGTATAATTGCATCAGCAGAAAAAAAATCGTTTCCATGTTGACATTTGTAAGTTTGACTATGTGATTAATAGAAAGTTATCTAGTATTGCATTTTAAGATGCCCGTACATTCAATCAAAGATGTTATATTTCCGATCCTTAAAGATCGTTCAGCACGACATTATTGGTGTGCTTGTGGCAATTAGTTCTTTCTATTTAGCTATTTTCTTGTTGAGTGGTTCTAGTATTCCTAACTTGAATACTGTTGAATCACCTTAGGATATGTGGCCTGATTTTTAAATTTGTTATTTGACGTATTATCTGTGATATGCAGGCTTCATAACCTCTTATCCCCTTTCAAAATTCCATTTTATTTAGTTCCGCCCATTGTTTTCTCGTTTACGGCACACGCATATTTTTACTTGGGGACCATATGCCGCTTTTCATGGAATGGCACTTACGTGTCACATAGAAGGTTCCATGATAACCGCCATATGAACACATCTGTGGATGTTTCAAAATTGTACTAGTTCATGTTAAATTCTGCTTAAGCCGGTGCTAGGGGGCGTGGAAGGTAATTTGCACTTGACAATACCGTCCATGAACAGGCTCAATCAAACCGAGCCTGCAACATTTTCAATATTGCCGTGTTGGGCTTTCTTAAACGATTCTTATTTTCTCTATTTTATCGCCACATTTTGCTTTATTGTATTTCAGATGATACTGTCTTGCGTACATTAGGATTGCTGTTTCGTGAAAATTCGGATTCGGCCCGATTTACGAATGTAATTAAAGCCGTGATTTGACTATGTTATGCATGTATTCGTTTAGTTTCATTGCTTAATTAATTGAACTCATTGGATAAAATCATGTATCCAGTTTTATTCGAATCGGTAATTGAATTCAGTTTTAAACCTTCACTCATTCAATATCATTCATGTAATGTATGGAACACAAAGTTTTGACGGTTTAAAGAATCGTCGACTGAATATTCCCCTATAGAGTTTACAGTTATTTTCCTTTAACTATATTGCTATATTTTCCTTTCTTTCATTTTCTATTTTACATTTTGCATAAACCACACATTTAAGCTTTTGGCATAACTAATGCAATATTGAATTAGGTCTGAATGTCTTAATCTTGCCATGTTTATACCGTTATTTCAAGCCCAAAGTTCAAGCATTTGATGAAGATGAAATTTCTTCATAGATAAATGATACTTATTTGGCTTTTTGTCTTCATATTTTTGTTTCTTATGTAGAGGATTACTTATTCTAATTAAGTGAAAAATATTTTTTAACCAAGAAACGTTTCATTTTTAATCTTTATTTCATTCATAGCTTATATATCAACAAATGTAAAAAAAATATCAGCAACAATTGATCCATGAACAGACAACAAATAACAATTAATACTACAGCACATCTATAAGAAGTACCTTGTAACATAGTGCATTCATACATGTGTCTCCTCAAGTCTGGCAATGTGGCGTCTGTCCAACACGGAATATATCTGAAAAGTATAAACATAAAAATATAAACAACGAGTAGACAAATATTTGTATATTATGCGACAATATAAATACAATGTATTTTATGCAGATATGCCCAGATAAAATCAATTCAGTTGCCTGTCAAATGAATTTGGAAAACCTTTTTTTGGACAGTTATTTACAATTCAATAAAATTACCTTATCAAATAGTATTTTTGTAGCTTTGTGCTGACTGTAACATCTTGTAGAAAAGAGAAGTTTCTCAGCTCTTCCGACCTTGATACATCGTTCGACAAAATCTAAACACGCATTGCATAGATCTCGAAGCTCAAACTGGGAGGCAGCACAATACAAACCTGAAAACACAAGAAAAAATCATTTGAGTTTAAAGCATAAATACATTATCAGTATGGCCATTCAAAAGTAATACATCCGATATTATCAGGTGATTTTTGTTACAAACGTTTTCAGTAAACTCCTTTTTTTAAATTATAAATTTTGTAATGTGATTAGATAATTATATTTACCAGCAACGGTTTCCTCAGTGATATTCACACTTCCGCAGTGAATAAACTGTACCAACATTCGGAAAACTTCAGAATCGTATTTCTTGACAGGGATAATAAGTCTCTGTGATAATGACCGACCAATTCCAACTGTTGCATTTTTCTTACTTTTCTTGTTCTTTTTTAAATTTTTTTCTTGATCAGCTGCTTCCATGGACATGTGTTTCAAAATCAGTTGATACATGATTCTGAAATAAAAAGTTATGTATGAATAAATATGTAATGGGGCGATTGAGGTACTCTATTACTTTCGAGTGGACAAATCACGAAATATTCAGCCAAATAAAATTAAGATTCTTACCTACTCCGAGTACCCATGATGGCACGAACACCATGTACGGGCACTTCACGTGGTCCAACTATAAACGTGACGTCACACATTTCAGGCATTGCCAGAATTAATTTTAGGTGCTCGGAAAGCGCATGCGTACTACTGAAGTTCATTACTTCTTCGTGGGTGGTGTCATATGATCTGCTGTCAAGACTGTCACGTGACCCCCAAGAACTCACTGATTCCACATCAGAAATGTCTGTAGATTCATAGCCTGACGAAGAATCTGAAAACATAAAATGCACATAATTATATTCATTATAAATAATTCAAGTTACAAGTAAAAGTTTAAGCTCGTAGACATTTGTTAATTTCGTTAAAACAAATAAATCAATCACTGAAGAGTAAATCATTCTTAAATATTACCATCATAGTTGAAATCAATAGCTTTATTTTCAAACAAGTCATCATTTCCAGTGGGATCCATTAATGGAAGAGTTGCATATGAACAATTCATGTTAATTTATTACTGAGATACTGAATTTATACGCTCAAATTGGTAAATGAATGAAAATAATAAGATTTTTGTCTATATATACAGGCATCAAAATGTTAAAGCTTTCCTTGATTACATTTTACTCTTGACTTGTGACATAGTGAATCTTGTCACTTAATGATGCCCTTAACTTAATAGTAATCACAGTAGTTTGTGTTTGAATCTGGCGTGAAAAAGGTGTGAAAAATATCTAGCAAACCTAACTAATAAGTTTAAAGCAAACAAATAAGAGAGTGTATTTTTCACAAGTCATTTTTTGACAGTAAGCATTTTCTAAATGCATTTGGTATAGAAATTAAATTCAAACACATGTACATTTTGTGTTTTCTTGTCATTTCCAATTATGTTTTTCATATTCAATTGATTTTTTTCTACAAATGTTGTTATTACAAGGTTGTTGTTATTGCATAAATCAAGAATTTATTGTCGGGAGCATACACGTACAGTTCTCAACTCAATATAAGGATTTTGTTGTTGTTGTTTTTTGTATATAAGTACATTTGGCGGTATATATATGAAAGAGTTTTTTGTTTGATAAGAATATAGTCATTCGTTATTTCCAAATTCTCTACGCTCGAACGAAAATAAATTATTTATCCCATAATAAAGGTAATCGGAGGAAGAAAGAACATCAATTACACAACTGCATTGCCGTATATCTACATTGCTAATACAGTTTCTATGAAACTGCACCAAAGTCGTGTATACATGTCAATTACATATCTCAACGTTTCACAAATTGGATACTCCAAAATGGCTTTCACGAGTTTTACTTTTTCTTTAGATTAGCCGTCAACAGCCAAATTTGCGAATCCTGAATCTTACGATGTCTTCCTTACACTTGCCGAAATTAGGATTGTTGTTGCGTGAAATTCATTCGTTTTGTTTCATTTTATATATCGTTGCTTAAAAAGTTATATATATAAATGGTTGTTGGAATATAGGTTTATATTGCAAATAACCATTTATTTATGGTTATATAACCTGTCAGAAGATAAATAACAAATTTGCAATACAGCAAACATCATTTTTTTTAAAAAAAGGAAATATTTTTTTCCCATAAATTGACAGCGGTCGTGTATATTATTAGTTATAGAGATTATTGACAGGTTATATGGCCCTATATTAACGGTTATATTGCAAATAGCCGTTCATATACGGCCATATAACCTGTCAATAATCTTTATAACGAATTTATAATACAGCAAGCATCATTTTTAAGAGAAAAAAATAAGATTTCTTTATGAATCGACAGCAGCCGTGTATATTATTAGTTATAAAGATTGTTGACAGGTTATATGGCCGTATATAAACGGCTGTTTGTAAATATGACCCGAGCAGCTAGGCAGTTCAGTATTATAAAAAACTATATAGACGTCACGATTATCCAATGAAAAGCGACGTTACAAACGTGCAGTATTATAAAGGTTACTATAATACTGCACGTCTGTAACGTCCTTTTCATTGGATAATCGTGACGTTTATACAGTTTTATATACATGGCTGTTGTCAATTCATGTAGAAATCTCACTTCATTATGTAGAAAAGGAAGTTTGCAGTATTATGATGAAATGATTAGTGACACATCTAACAATATAGATGATGTTATTAATGTTTTTGAGCAACTAATACTGGCTAATTGTTCTGAATTCAAAAGGAAAATAATAATAAGAAACACAAGATATAAATGTAAATGGTTTGATCATGACTGTAAGCAAAGTAGAAGAGAGAAACTCAAATGTTTAAGAAAGTTCAGAAAAAAGCAAAAGTCTCAGTGATTTGAATCAATATATTGATTGTAAAAGGAATTTTAATAAGTTGTGTAAGGTAAAGAAATCAAATTTTGATAGATGTACCCTTCATTCAATTATGGCTTCTATTGACAACCAAAAGCAATTCTGGAAGAAAATTAAACTTTCAAAACAAACAATACAAACAAGGCCTAAAATATCTTTAAATCAATGGTATGAGCATTTCAAATCAGTTTTTCAATCAGATACAAATACTGTATATGAAAGTAATGCTGTAAATGATGAATCAATTAGCTATACTGAAAATGATGTTTTATACAATAACTGTTACAATGGAGTAGAAAATGAAGTAGAAAACATATTGTTTAATGGTGAAATTACAGATGAAGAGATTAAAAATACTATAACTGAGCTGAAACGAAATAAATCAACAGCAGGAGATTTAATACCTGAACATTTTATTCAAACAATTGATTTATTATTACCATATCTGCGTAAACTGTTTAATAGGATATTTTTAAGAAGTGGTTTGTTTCCTGAAAAGTGGTCTCTTTCAGTACTTGTTCCTATCCATAAAAAAGGGCCAACTAATAACCCTGATAATTATAGGGGAATAGCTTTGTTAGAAATTTGTAGTAAAATATATATTAGTGTTTTAAACAAACGATTAACATTTTTTACAAGTGCATATGACAGATTAACTGAGGCACAAGCAGGATTTCGTTCTGGGTATTCTACTATAGATAATGGTTTTATACTCTATTCTATTGCAAATAAGTTTTTATGTCAAAAACGTAGAAAGTTGTATGTGGCTTTTATTGATTTTAAAAAAGCCTTTGACAGCATTGACAGATCAAAGTTGTATTTAGTTTTACATCATCAGGGCATTAAAGGTAATCTTTTAAGGGCAATTAAAGGTATTTATAATTCTGTCAAAGCTTGTGTCAGAATGGATTCTAAACATAGTGAATTTTTTGAGTGTCCTCTTGGGTTACGTCAGGGCTGTAATTTAAGCCCGATGCTTTTTTCTCTTTTTATAAATGAACTATATGATGCTATAGCATCCAGTGGTATTGCTGGAATACAGCTGACACCAGATACTGTACAAATTTTACTTTTACTATTTGCTGATGATGTTGCTTTGACTGCTGATACTGTAAATGGGTTACAGAAACAATTAAATATTTTGTCAAAATATTGTAATGATTGGAAATTGTCTGTTAATATTGAAAAGTCTAAAATTTTGGTCTTTAGAAAAGGTGGCTACTTATCTCGTCATGAAAAATGGACATATAATAACAACCAATTTCAATGTGTTAATGGATTCTCCTACGTTGGGTTATATTTTAGTAGTAAGCTATCGATGCAAAAGATGGCTGAGAACAATGCTAATAAAGCTAAGAGAGTTTTAGTCTCCTTATTATCTTCATTGAATCATTTAATGCCTATGTCAAAAAATGTATTTTTTAAGTTGTTTGATGCTAAAATTGCCCCCATTCTTTTGTATGGATCAGAAATTTGGGGTCTTGAATATATGTATAATATTGAAAAAATACAGTTGTATGCATGTAAACGATATATGAATGCACCCCTACGTTCTTGTAATGCTGTAATTGTTGGTGACTGTGGAAGATACCCAATGCATATTTTAAGTAGTATACGCTGTATTAAATTTTGGCTAAGAGTTCTTTCTATGCAAGATTATAGATATGTCAAAAAATGTTACCATATGTTGTTGTATTATGACAGTATTGGATATAGAAATTGGGCTTCTAATGTTAAATTGTTTTTATATAGAAACGGTTTTGGTTATATTTGGGAACAGCAGCATGTTTCAAATATAAAGTTATTTTTAAAACAGCTCGATTTAAGGCTTAAAGATCAGTATCTACAAGATTGGTCTGCTGAATGTCATTCAAATGCTAAACTTACGTCTTATATTAATTATAAATCAGTGTTTGAGTATGAAAATTACCTTGATATTGTTGACATCAAGAAATTTAGGAATGCTTTAGTAAGTCTTCGGTCATCATCACACCCTTTAATGATTGAAAAAGGGAGACACGTAGGTATTGATAGAAATCAAAGATTTTGTTTCTTTTGTGAAGACCAGATTGAAAATGAATTTCATTTTATTTTAGTTTGTTCAACTTATAGTCATCTAAGAGAAAATTATATTAACAAAAAATATTATAATAATCCAACTTTGAACAAATTTCATGTATTAATGTCATCCAGAAAAGAACAGACAATAAAATGTTTAGCTATGTTTATTTATTATGCTCTAAAGCTGAGGTCATCATTATTGCAGTGTTAACATGTTGATTAATTTTAATCTTTATGTCAATTGATTATAGCAACAATCTAGATTATCTATATTTTATACTATTTTTTATGTCAATTGATTATAGCAACAATCTAGATTATCTAGATTTAATACTTGAAGGTAATCTCCCTTATTTAAGGGCATGTTTGAATTAATACAACCTTGTTCCTGTTTTTTCTTGTTTTTCGTTTCTTCAAGATGCAGGAACAGGCAAATTAAATAGTCACTGTTTATATTTTCGTTTTTATAAAACTACTTATATACTTGTTTATATATGTAAATATGTTGATTACTGTAGATTTTCATCGTATTTGTGATTTTGTGTTATAATATGTAAATATGTTTTGTGTTTATTGTGATTTACGAGTCTTGCTTGTTATGTTAATTACTGTAAATTTTCACTTTTTTTTTGTGATTATGTCTTATAATATGTAATTATGTTTTATGTTTATTGTGATGTATGGGCTGGTGGCCTGAATCATCTTAATAAAGAATTGAAGAATTGAATTGAAAAATTCGTTATAAAGAATTTAGACAGGTTATATGGCCGTATATAAACGGTTGTTTGAAATATACAAACAACCGTTTATATAAGGCCTTATAACCTGTCAAAAGTCTTTATAACTAATAATATAAACGTCACGCTTATTCAATGAAAAGCGACATTACAATAATGCAGTATTATATAAAACACTTGTATTTGTACAGATATACACAAATGTGAAAATATATTGAAGTTGGTAATTAATGCTGTTTCAAATATACATGCAGTCTTCATCAACGACCTTATTTTATGAAACAATCTGTTAGCATACATTAAAACAAAAACTAAATTTTAGTGACATTTCAATTAATTTCTATTTTACCATATTAAAACCACACATGGTGATCTGTCACAGCAAAACATGAGTGAAATAGTTATCTTATAATACAAAATATGAATGGAAATATACTTATTTCAAAACTTTTGTATATACATTTTCATCTCACGTCATTTGCGTTAAAATACAGAAAACATAGAGTCACGTCGCGGTTAAGTATAATTGCATCAGCAGAAAAAAAATCGTTTCAATGTTGACATTTGTAAGTTTGACTATGTGATAAATAGAAAGTTATCTAGTATTGCATTTTAAGATGCCCCGTACATTCAATCAAAGATGTTATATTTCCGATCCTTACAGATCGTTCAGCACGACATTATTGGTGTGCTTGTGGCAATTTAGTTCTTTCTATTCAGCTATTTTCTTGTTGAGTGGTTCTAGTATTCCTCACTTGAATACTGTTGAATTACCTTAGGATATGTGGCCTGCTTTTTAAATTTGTTATTTGACGTATTATCTGTGATATGCAGGCTTCATAACCTCTTATCCCCTTTCAAAATTCCATTTTATTTAGTTCCGCCCATTGTTTTCTCGTTTACGGCACACGCATATTTTTACTTGGGGACCATATGCCGCTTTTCATGGAATGGCACTTACGTGTCACATAGAAGGTTCCATGATAACCGCCATATGAACACATCTGCGGATGTTTCAAAATTGTACAAGTTCATATTAAATTCTGCTTAAGTCGGTGCTAGGGGGCGTGGAAGGTAATTTGCACTTGACAATACCGTCCATGAACAGGCTCAATCAAACCGAGCCTGCAACATTTTCAATATTGCCGTGTTGTGCTTTCTTAAAGGATTCTTATTTTCTCTATTTTATCGCCACATTTTGCTTTATTGTATTTCAGATGATACTGCCTTGCGTACATTAGGATTGCTGTTTCGTGAAAATTCGGATTCGGCCCGATTTACGAATGTAATTAAAGCCGTGATTTGACTATGTTATGCATGTATTCGTTTAGTTTCATTGCTTAATTATTTGAACTCATTGGATAAAATCATGTATCCAGTTTTATTCGAATCGGAAATTGAATTCAGTTTTAAACCTTCACTCATTCAATATCATTCATGTAATGTATGGAACAAAGTTTTGACGGTTTAAAGAATCGTCAACTGAATATTCCCCTATAGTTTACAGTTATTTCCCTTTAACTATATTGCTATATTTTCCTTTCTTTCATTTTCTATTTTACATTTTGCATAAACCACACATATATAGCTTTTGGCATAATTAATGCAATATTGAATTAGGTCTGAATGTCTTAATCTTGCCATGTTTATACCGTTATTTGATATTCATAGATAAATGATACTTATTTGGCTTTTTGTCTTCATATTTTTGTTTCTTATGTAGAGGATTACTTATTCTAATTAAGTGAAAAATATTTTTTAACCAAGAAATTTTTATTCTTTATTTCATTCATAGCTTATATATCAACAAATGTAAAAAATATCAGCAACAATTGATCCATGAACAGACAACAAATAACAATTAATACTACAGCACATCTATAAGAAGTTCCTTGTAACATAGTGCATTCATACACGTGTCTCCTCAAGTCTTGCAATGTGGCGTCTGTCCAACACGGAATATATCTGAAAAGTATAAACATAAAAATATAAACAACGAGTAGACAAATATTTGTATATTATGCGACAATATAGATTTTTTATGCAGATATGCCCAGATAAAATCAATTCAGTTAAACTGTTGCCTGTCAAATGAATTTGGAAAACCTTTTTTTGGACAGTTATTTACAAGTCAATAAAATTACCTTATCAAATAGTATTTTTGTAGCTTTGTGCTGACTGTACCATCTTGTAGAAAAGAGAAGTTTCTCAGCTCTTCCGACCTTTATACATCGTTCGACAAAATCTAAACACGCATTGCATAGATCTCGAAGCTCAAACTGGGAGGCAGCACCATACAAACCTAAAAAACACAAGAAAAATATCATTTGAGTTTAAAGCATAAATACATTATCAGTATGGCCATTCAAAAGTAATACATCCGATATTATCAGGTGATTTTTGTTACATACGTTTTCAGTAAACTCCTTTTTTTAAATTATAAATTTTGTAATGTGATTAGATAATTATATTTACCAGCAACGGTTTCCTCAGTGATATTCACACTTCCGCAGTGAATAAACTGTACCAACATTCGGAACACTTCAGAATCGTATTTCTTGACAGGGATAATAAGTCTCTGTGATAATGACCGACCAATTCCAACTGTTGCATTTTTCTTACTTTTCTTGTTCTTTTTTTCTTGATCAGCTGCTTCCATGGACATGTGTTTCAAAATTAGTTGATACATGATTCTATACATGATAAAAACATACATATATCTTTTAAAATAAAATAAATAGATGCAATGCCTTTTAATCTGGAATTATAAGAGATGGTGATGAGAAATTACATTGAAATCGAACACTTTATCTAAATTAAACATGGTGTTAAAATGTACAAGAAAGACATAGAAAATGTAAGTAAAACGTATACCAAAATAAAATAAAAAAGGCACGAATAAAAACATTTGATCACATGCATTTAAATAACATATACATGTACATGTAATAGAAAAAATAAGTTTACAAGGTAATAAAATGATGTACTTAAACATACCACACCTATTGCAATGTTTTATTTTGATTACTAAAAAGTTTTACAGGTTTTGACATTATTATTATTTGTTGTTGTCTTTATTGGAAAACAAGTAAGCATATTTATCGGAACCTTGCATATCAGAGAATAAATTATCATGCTCTTTTGCTCTAGACTGTCTAGAGTACAAATCATCATAAACCCTACAGTTGAGCAAACATGTAATTCATTTTCAACTGAATTATCGTTACAAAATGGACAAATTCTATCCCTAATAACGGCCGGTTTCCATACGAATCGGCGCAACTGCTAATCTAAATTTACAAAAGGCTGACCGATGGCGGCAATATCATTTTTGTTCGCTTTCATATTCAAACTTAATAGTTTTATATAATCGTAACATATTACGACCGTGCCCAGACGGCCCAGTATTGTATAAGCTAGTTTGCCATTCATTAATAAAATCATTGAAGGACACAGACTCAGTAACTTGTACAAACGTTCCAGCCACGTGATTGTGTAAAGAAATTCAAATTATTCTTTATTAAAATGATTTTATATGGAAAAAGCAGTTCTTACATGCACAATTAGCTTTATTATATGCAATACGTGCAATCTAGACTCTGCCAAATTTGCTACACATGTTCTTAATCAATCGGAATAACATGTACATTTTGTGTTTTCAATTATTTTTTTCTTACAAATATCTTTATTACAATGTTGTTGCTCTTGCATAAGTCGTAGATCAATGCACATGTATTTATGTTCTTATCTGAATATAAGGAAATTTTCGGTTTTAAGTATGTAAGTTACTATTGGCAGTAATTATGCAAGAGAGTTTTGCTTGATAAGAATAAAGTTATTTGAGGTTCTTAAGACGAGCCGCCAACATCTAAAGCTCCGAATATTGAATTCCTAAGCACTTGCCAAAATTAGGATTGTTGTTGCGTGAATATTCGAATTCTGTTTTGATTATTATGTTCTTCATGTTTTGTTTCATTTTATATTTCGTTGCTTAAAAAGTTATGATTTTTATTTTTTTATTTTTACTGTATGTGTATTGGAGTTCTAAATTTTGACCCCAAATTGAGTATACATGTATAAAATCATGTAAGGCTGAAGATGGCGCACTGACTTTATAGAGAACACGTTTTGTGAGGATTCATACATTGATTAACAATGAGCAATAAATACCCTTCATCAAATGGATGTTTGCGCTACATAGAACATAATAAAGTTTTAACCTTTCCGAGCATCATGAAAAGAATGTTCTCGTATATTTTACAGTTATTTTCATTTAACTGACGACGAATGAACACTAGCTATAGTTTCTCTTATTTTTTTTCTAATTCACATAAACTACACATTTGTAGCTTTTTGAACTACAGTGTATTAAAAAAATTTCTTTGAAAAAGCTATAAATAGTAAAAAATAAAAACCTTGAAGAGCACCAAAAACGGCGAAATTCAAAAATATTGCGGGCTCGTTTTGATGGACCGTAGTGGTAAATGCAAGTCCACATTCCTTAACACCGTCTAGTGCAGAATTCCACATTTAGATGTGAAAATGGCGAAATTTTGAATCCTGTAGACGTGTTTGTAAAAGAATATACTTCTATTGTTCACAGTAAGTTCCCTTTAACTGATGAAATCATGCCGATATATCAAAGTAATAATTATGATTTTTCATTTCTTTATCAACGGTCAGCATTTTTTGAAGGTTTATATATCATTGATTCCGATAATGTGTTGTGTTAAAGTCTGAATACTGCAGTGCTAAAACCTTGACCTAATGCGTTTCCTCCGCAAATAGGCTATGACATGTGACAACAGCATTGAAGGTTCAAACTACAGAAAGATAAAGTTGTTTTCTTTTTTGCTGTTTACATTATATATGTTCAGATTCCTTTTGGAAAGAAAAAGTATTTAATTGCTATAACATAATTATAACAGGTATTAATTTTATTGGCTACATAATGCTAAATTTAATAACTCATACTCACGGCCACGGCTTGTAATTAAAGCTTTGCTTACACTTTCGCTTTTAAACATTGTTTTTATTGCACTCGGGGTAGTTTCTCTTTCTCATATTTTTTAACCAGCAATTGCGCAATCAGCGCACTAGAATGGCGTTGCCAAATGAATGGTGATTTAACTAAGATAACCACGTTGTTTCTTTCTTTCTATGATTAGCTCTCTACTACACGTGGTTTAAAAATATTTCAACGTGAATAACCGGTTGTCAGTTGGTTTTTTTTTTTTACATTTTGATACGTTGCAATTAAAATGGCACCATAATGATTCATGCAAAACATTGTCATTTTAAAACGCATTCCTTTCTAATTAAATCAAATTACAATATACTTTTAATTACAGATAAATAACGTAACCAATATAATATATATAAAAACATGATTTGTACAGCTGAATTTTTTAAAGAGTGCAATAGAGAAAATAAAAATCCCCAAAGAAAGTCCAAAACGGAAAATTAAAAATGTTGCAGGCATGGTTTGATTGAGCCTGTTCATGGACGATAGCGTCAAGTACAAGCTACCATCCACGCCCCCTAGCACCGGCTTAAGCAGAATTCAACATGTAGACATGAAAATGGTGACATTTTGAATTCAGAAACACACACAGATGTGCTCATACGGCGGTTATCCTGGAACCTTCAATTTGACACTTAAAAATTTGTATTATGCCCATCGTATGGTATATAGTGGCAGAACAAGGAAAGTCAAAATAAATTTAATTCATTTCAATTTTATTACTTACTTTGAGCACGGATTTATATTACAAATAAATAATATAAAAAGTAATATAAATCCGTGCTTTGAATGAACGATAAATAAATCACATGGCCCAGGAAAATTCCTGTAAATATCTATCGGAAATTACCTTTAACTTCAAATTATAAAGTGTGGGGCATTCTTTTTATAGTTTAAGCAAATTTATATTTTTTAACATATTCCAATATCAACCCTTGCTCAGTCACCATTTCTAGTCAGTCTTTTAAAATTCATATTCAGTTCAGCTCAATTTGACAGTGACAAAATGAGCACGTCACCAAATATACAGCAGTCTATATCAACGACCATTGACACACACTTTCATAAAATGAAACAGTCTGTTACTTAAGTTAGCATATATAAAATAATAAAACAACTCAATTTTAGTGACATTTCATTTATTTTCTATTTTACCATATTAAAACCACACATGGTGATCTGTCACAGCAAAACAGGAGTAAAATAGTTTATTTTACAATACAAAATATGAATGGAAGTATACTTATTTCAAAACATTTATGTCATATCAAAATAATATAATTATGTATTGCACCAAAATTATTGCACATTAAGATTTTTGTCTTTATTTCACTATCCTCAGAATTTAATTATCTATGATTCCAATACAATTTCACTAACAGTCATTTTAAGTACACAAGAAATTAACTTTTCACATTTTTCCTCTCATTCTAAGGACTACATTTGTTTATTTTCTTTTCTGTCATAATGTCACATGGAATCTTCCTCCATTGTGAATATCTTGTTACCATGATGATCAATCGACTTTCAAGACTGAAAAATATAATAAAATTTCAAATAAAAATACAAAATTATAGAAGTACATTTTTATTCATCTACAATAAATATATGTATAGTTAAAAATTCAAATTTACATATTAACTAAACCATAATTGGCCTTTCAAAACATCCATTTTGAAACAGTGAAATATTAATTTTAAGAATATCAAATGATAATTTAAAAGGTAGTCAACCATATATAGACTATACACAAACTTATAGTTCCTTAACCAATAAACAGAAAAAATTTCATGAAGAAAAAAATATTGTCTAATGAAGAAATAAATATTGTTTAAACCAAATATTTTAGTCATGCCAGCCATGTACTTTAAAGGCCCATATGCCTCAGAAATGCTATTGTTTTTATTTCTCAAAAACTGTTTATTTTTTGGTATCTTGTTATGGTTTCCAAAAACATACTCATTTGATATATGCATAAACTCTAGTTCAGCTGGCAATTGGTATAATAATTATTATAGTGAATTAGTATTTTGTATTGAATTCAAAATACTAGTTTGTTTACATTTTGGTACTTTCTGATACATATCTGAATGTTCAGCGCTACTTTTTTCAGTTGTAAAACATCTAACATGCACTTAATCAATTATTTAAACAATATTAAACACATGTTTGATATTTCTAAACAACTAAAAATATGGATTTCTGAGGCATATGTGCCTTGAACTAGTGTAACAATATCTTGAAAACTCAAGAAATATTTTTTCCTTACCTTGTTATCAATTATTGTACAATAAAGTGATGTCTGACAGGTATGGAGTGAATATTATACATCATGAGGAGTGAACAGCTTCTTTTTATCACATTTTATATCATTACCCAGTTCTTTATAACTGAAATACAAAATCATATCATGTTTAATTGACACAATAATTACTTTGAAAATAAACAACTAATCATTACTGTTTTTCATTAATAGAGCATTCTCATTAGCTAAGAATGCTTCAAACAGATCATTGTTCCCTTCTTTTCAGCTTTCAAAGAAAAAGCTTAAATGAGCCGCGTCACAACAAAACCAACGTAATGCGTTTGCGACCGGCATGGATCCAGACCAGCCTGCGCATCCGCGCAGTCTGATCAGGATCCATGCTGTTCGCTATCAGTTTCTCTACTTGTTATAGGGTCTGTAAGCGAACAGCATGGATCCTGATCAGACTGCGCGGATGCGCAGGCTGGTCTGGATCCATGCTGGTCGCAAACCCATTATGTTGGTTTTGTTGTGACGCGGCTCAAATGAAACTCCAAATACAGAATTATTGAAGGAATATGTTCTATTCAACTATCATCAATCTTAAATGAGCTGCGTCACAACAAAACCAACGTAATGTGTTTGCGACCAGCATGGATCCAGACCAGCCTGCGCATCCGCGCAGTCTGATCAGGATCCATGCTGTTCGCTATCAGTTTCTCTACTTGTTATAGGGTCTGTAAGCGAACAGCATGGATCCTGATCAGACTGCGCAGATGTGCAGGCTGGTCTGGATCCATGCTGGTCGAAAACCCATTATGTTGGTTTTGTTGTGACGCGGCTCAAATGAAACTCCAAATACAGAATTATTGAAGGAATATGTTCTATTCAACTATCATCAATATACAAAACTCAGTTTGAGATTCCTTATGATTAAAGGGCATGAACTCAAAATTCCCTTTTATTAGGTTGACATGAATTCTCTCCCTTGCATTGAGCTTACTGACTGATAACCCATGTTTGCTTGTCTATGTGTCAGAGCCCATGTGTTTGTTATTTTGTCTACATCTTATCACTCATTGTGCACAGAGTCAACAAAACAATGTCGTAAACTCTGTTTACACCAATTAAAATCAAATTGCATGTCAACAAATTTGTAGATAATCTCAATTGAACCCCATTAAAATATTTCTGTTACCATGAAAAAGAAAATAGAAGCCAAACATCAGTTAAATTTTGCTATAGGGGAAAAAATTGAAACTCTTTGATGATAATAATTTTTGTCAGACAAATTGTTGTCATTTTATTCAATGCTTTTTGACTCATTTCATATCCAAATTTCACAAAAATATAAAAATAATTCAAATTTGTTAAATACAATAGATTTGAAAAATGTCTTCATAAAATGAAGAATTTTATATTGTGAATATTCCTAATTAACACACATGTTTTTAATTCTCAGGAGGCAGCTAGTTTACAACTTGAATATATATTTGTTTAAGTTTTTCTTCATAAGGCCATTTTATACAAATTTTGTTCCCTGCATGCCTCGTGATGAGTCAAAATATTTCAAGAAAATCAAACTTGTGAAAAAAAAGATTATAGGAAAATTAAAAAGATTCTAGTGTTAAGTAATAATGGACATGTACATGTTTCTGTGTGATAAATTACAGATTTTGCACTATTTTTCACCATATTTTTATTGTTTGACTAAAACAAAATATGTGGATTATAAGTGCTGCTTGCAATGTGTTAAATACTTTACTTATTCACTTCATAATATTTTCCTTTCATATACATTTTAAAATTTTCATGAAAATAAGCATGAATTTGGAGGCATGCTGTTTTAAACTGTTTATTAATTAAAAGATAATTTGTTTAAATAGTTACCTGGCACTATTAGCATTGTGACTAGTTGAGCTTTTGTGTCATACGTAAATATCACTAACTGGTGGGTTTTTCCAATCCTCTACTTCAATGGTAGGATCTATGTAATAACTCCCTGATGTTGAACTACCATCGTCTATATGTGTTGTGTCAACGGACTCATCCACTGTCAGTCTACCGTTTGGTAGATTAAGTCCATTTTGAAACTTTTTATACATTAATAAGTCTTGAACAACATTTTTTGACGGACTTTGTCTGTCTAGAAAGTGTGTTGGTGATGGTGTACTAAAGAAGCTTGCCTGATTTTGACTACATGGCGTCGGACTAGACGTGGCGTACAAACTTGGACTGACAGGTGGTGAAAAATGTACAGGAGATTGAACTGGTGACTTAGATCTGTATGGATTATGTTTGAGAGGTGGGGGTCTTTCTGGTGGTCTGTCCAAACTCTGTGAATGACCTCGGGCAATCACTCGAGGAGGTTTTGATGGTTTGTGTGGCGGTTTTCCTCTACGACCGTTTTGTTTGACAAGTAGCTGTAACTGTGACATTCTCAAATCTCCTGAAAATACAAACAATCTGATATTATACAATCATTCAACATTGTTAACAGTGGTGTTTGAAAATCGTCATATTAAACCATTCTGTTATAAAAATTAAATTGATTTACTACATACATGTACAGGTTATTGTCCTAAGTATTTTAATGAGTTGACAAGCACCAACTGTCACGTTGTAATAAAAGAAATATGACATATATGCAAACATATTGATTTCATTACAGAAAAGGTATATAATCTTTAGGTGAGGCAGACAATGATTGTCCCCAAAAAATTCCCATAGATATGTTAGTAAATTAAGGAACCTATAGATATTCCAAATGAAGTAAACTGTTTTTCACCTGTTGTTTCAGGTGAGGGACTGTTTATTGTATCTGTGTTTTTTAAATAAATGCAACAGTTGTGAAAACTGGGAAATTACTACATACAGAGATAGTGTACCGCTGACCTTCACTGTCTTCCGGTAAACAAACATACATGATAATTTAGATCAATTATACGGCCCCTATATCTTACAGTAAGTGACCAAATAAGTACATTATACAAATTATAATGTCTTTAGCTTATAATGAGGAACAATTTAGTACAAACTGTTTATCATAACAAAATACCGTGCAGACAGACGCTTGTAATAAACCACTAAGTAATGCAATACATCCCCATGCATTTATACAGAACATGTTAACGATCTTGCTAATTACATTCTAATTATCATTTACCAGTCAAGCAAATGTAATATGAAATAATTATTCAGCACCATTTATTCTTTAAAAAAAAAACATTCAAAATATCACGTTATTAATTTTATCATTTGAACAAAAAGAAATCTGCGAGAACATTTTCATTGAATAGAAAAATGACAATGATGTACTGACTTTTAATTTTTTTCAAAAAATGAAAAAAGAAAAATGCCCGAGCCTTACTATTTGCAAAAAGTAATTAAGGATGATTTGGGATTCATATTTCCTTCACCCTATCATCATGTAGAATTTAACACCACCATTAAATCATTTAAACTACTATAAAACCCAATCATTGACTGCACATGATACCTGGTGTAAATTTCAAAGTATTTAAATGTTCTTTCCTCCAATAACAAGCACTACATTTATTTAGAAACCTATCATTAAAATTTTATAATGACATATGCATTTTTAAAGTTAATTTTTGCATTTTTAAACACTAAGTATGACTGTTTAATTTTTGTTCTATTTTATAGTTTTCAGAAGGAAACATTATCACCAATTCTTTTATCTAAAAAGTATCCTTTTTAAATATTTCACAGAGTAATTCGTTAATTTTATATCATTGACAGAAAAAAAATGCACACAACATGTGCAAAGCTGAGAAAATAATTATATAGAAAAACAGCATTTAAAATAGGGGAAAAAATCAAACTGAATGCTAAAATTATTACAAAATGATCTAATATAATACAATATTTAAATATTAATTTCAATTTTTAGAGTAATTCTGTTTCATTAAAACATTTAGCCCATATTTTCAAAGCCAACACTAGAATCAAGTACATGTAGCTGGAATAGATTTAAAAATCTCTTAATGATAATGATTGAAAAGATATCATATTTTTATGTTTTTTTGCTTTGGACCTCAATGGAGTTCCTTTAATCACTACGCAGCTTCACTCATAAAGGTTAATTGTGGATATTGTTAATTACCTGTATCAGATACACTGCCACCTATACCACTGTCATAAGTAGCTGTGTCCGCAGAGAGGTCACTGTGAAGGTCCTCTTGTTTCTTGCATTCTTTTCCAGCATCATTTAGCTGAAAAAATAAATATTTAGTTTGTTATCATATATTTCATCATGAAATGTCAAGTAAATATAATTGTTCTTATCAAAAACTTTTCTGACAACAATTCTTTTGTAGAGATACAAGCATCAGTTTTCTTAGATAAATAGATTAACTGTAACTTAAAGTCATGAAAAAGTTTGAAGCTTTTCCCTTGAACTAACCAGTACTGGCGCCAGTCATCATGTGAGTGAACAGTGGTTGAAAAACCATGCTCGCACTAACAACCTCTGGGTTGAGAGGCAGACACTTTAACACCTTGGCAAAACATTATCACCCTTAACAAGTTTATTTCTTGAAAGAAGTCAATAGTTCTATGAGAATACCAAGATGGCTACGGTATTATTTTGTATGTTTCTTTTACCTCAAAAAAATTCTTTATATATTAATAATATATATACCAATGTATATACAAAATACAACTTTGTACCTATTTTTGTTGTTGTTTTTTTTTATTCTTTTTTTGAAGTTGAACTCCTTAAATCTTTTAAATAAGTTATTATTAAATAAAGAAGACACACTTTCATTTAATTTCAAATTATACAACATAAATTATCATTAAACAGTGCAAACGTTTAGGAAGAGTAATTTCTAATTAAAATTACATTACACAAAGCATTAAAATATAACATTAAACAGAATAAAAGTATGTGAGTTTCAGATGGCAAGAATACTTAAAACATGATATCTATCATAAAAACTTATTTCTGAACATTGTATATATTTATAAATACATAAAAAAAGGCGCTAAGATGTGATATGGGTCATTTTTCTCACAAGAGGGTCTGTTGAGACCATTATAACTTCAATATTTACCATAAACCGCAATTATTTTTGTGGATAAATTTTAGTAATTGAATACTAAAATCTATTAAAATCACCACAAAATGTCCGCTTTAAAAGAAGATGATGACAGATACGGGTTTATGGAGATACAATTGTTCTCCGACAATGTGATTTTTGGCATTATTTACTATTTAAGGGTAACGGAGCCTCGGCACATAGTAAGTGATAATTACATAGATTAGATGTGTTGGCAAGATCATGATTTTAACGCCATTAGTCATTCAGCATATTGAGACAAGTCGACGATCTTCATATATATAAATATTCAATCTTAATAATATGAATATAAAAAAAGAACCAAGTTTTGAACAAACATTGAAAGAAATTAGTACAGTAAGTACAGTAAACATGTCATAACAATATGAATTCAACTAAGGTAGAAATGTACCATAAATAATAACATAAGTTGACTTAAATGATTATGAAGTATTTTTTATCATTTATTATGAACTAATTGAGTGTCAGAGTGAAAAGATTGATATGATTTGTAGATTGAAGGAGCATATAAATACTTCTATCTTAAGTCCTACATATTTTTCCCTATAAATTTTTCAATTTTGGTAATTAATTATGATGAAAATAATCAGGTGCATCAATATTATACAGCAAAATGGTATTGTTATTATATGCTGGTCATATAAATAATACCATTCAAGCCCTAACACTTACTTGGGTTCAACATCTTATAAATGAAAATAGAAAACTAGTCTGACACAAATATTAAATACATGTATGTGATTTTGTCTTACCTCAGATTGACTGGTCCATGGTTTGTTGTGGTTTTGAATATATGCTTGATGTATTCGTAAAGAAGCCAGTCTGTTTAACTGTACTGTACTTTCTCCATTTGATTCCATCGTGGAATCCATACTCTTTTCTCTTACATGGACTGTGTCCTAGAAATATGAAAAATATTGTTTGTGAATGAAAAAGACATTTAATGAATTGTGACAACAGCAGATAACAATTGTCTTAAATAAGATTTAAACACTCCAAAAAGGTAAGTACATAGTTTATATCATGTAAAGACCATCAGTTATATAAACAATAATATAATGATCAAAGACCAGAAAAATTGTTATGTTGCCATCAAGCATAATGTATGAACAAAGTACGATAGTGCCAGAATGTAGGAAGCTGTCCTGCCAAGCTTCAGTTAACTTTTTAAATTACTGCTATACCAGACAGACTAAAAATCAGATTTCATATTGAATCTCTCCCAAATCTATCATGTATTGATTGAAATCAAATTCCTTAGTTCATACTTCAGGGGTTGGTTGCACATTTTTACAGGTTCTCAAATTTCTATCAACTTAAAACAAATTCAAAAAGATTGCATGGTGCGAACTTGTGAATTTTTAAAAAAAGGTAGCCCTACGGATCCTATCTGTAACCACATACGTGCAATGCTTTGTTTAAAATCATTGGGCGAAATAATCTATGGAATCAATTAAATCAAATTAATCTTGCATTAACGCAGCTATCTATTTTCCCAGGAGCAATATTCTACCTGATCGTTAAACCTGGATTAATTTTCAAATCAAATTTATTATTCTAAACATAGACAATACAATTGCTAACCAGTCATGTAATTATTCTGATTTATAAGGGTTTAATGATTTACGTTAATTTATACGCGTTTAATGATTTACGTTAATCATTGAGACATGACAAACATTGTATACCAGTTTAATTGATGAACTTGTGCTGATAATAAAGTAATTTTGTATCTATGTTTACAAACATCATGAAAATCAGTGTTCCAAATGAAAATTCATTTAAAAAAAGGCAAAATTCTCATCATTTTATTGAGCTGCTGTAATCTACAATAAAGGTTTGTTCTGTCTTTGATTTTGTCTAATGCAGGCTTATTATATGAAAAGCCTATCTAAAATAATTCAAGCCAAAGAAAATTGTGACAAAAACAGTTGTTTAAATGAAGAAATATTTTTATTTTAAAATTATTTAACAAAAAAAAAAACCAGAGGTCTTCTTGCATTTGCGCTAAAACTTTATCAGTATGATTATGTATGCCATTGAAAAAAACACTTTTTTTTCATAGTGATAACCTGATTTGCATTAAAACAGAAAAACAGCACAAAAGGGACTGTAACATCAGACTGTATAAATTAAAAAAACTTCATAATATTTTATACTATTTATATACATTGTACCTTGAAAAGAAAAAGAGTCTAAAATAGTTACACAACCCGTACACACATCATGTGACCAGGTATCATGTGACCAGATATCACATGACCCAGATATCACATGACCTGGTATCACATGACCTGATACCCACATATCACGGCAGCTGCCAGCAACCTGACTCTACTTGATTTCCCATTGTCAATATCAAGTTTTTCACCATTTATCAACTAATACCGGGGAAATGATATCAACTTAATAAAAAGCCGGTTTGTACTTAGATTAATTTCCTGCCGGCAAAGATCACTGCGATATTGTTTGACGCAAAAATTCAACTGTTTTTATTAATGCAAATAAGTGTTTCCATTTGAAACAGACATCAGGTGATGAGAAGAGTAATAGTCCCCGTCACTCCATCCCTCCACCATGCAGCCTGGTTATTTGCATGCAATTATCAATATGTCCTGATAATTACGTCTTTCTTCCATAATCGTAAAAAAAAAAACTCATCAAACTTTTACAATGCATTGATTTGATTTTTTGAAATTACACAGATAGCAAATTAAAAATAAAAAATTAAAAAAAATCAGGAAAAAAAATAAAGCATCAGCATGTGTGTGTTGTATTAAGCATCTGGGGACGTTTGCAATAAATACAGCTTCAAAAAAACATACAAAAACCAAAGAAAAGAGAAACCTGTCACATTGCCTTCTTATTTCTGCCTCAATAAATTTCATACAATATTATATTGTGATAATGATACTGTCATAAGGTAATTGTAGTTTCTACAAAATCCTGTTGTCATGGTGATATCTTGCTTAAATATACTTTATATCATATCAGCATGTAATTAAAGTCATAAAATAAATAACAGATATTTATACATTGCTTTTTGCTTCATGAATCTGTCACCAGCTGCATCTGGACATTTTTACAAAATTATAATATCATTTCTGGTACAAAAGTTATAATATTCTATTCCTACAGGGTCATTTTACACCTGACATGCTGAAATACTATACTCCCATTTCCTTTTTTTTTCGCCCTTGTTAAAAGAAAAAAACATGACCGACTTTATCACACAAACAAAAAGCATGTTTTTTGCGCAACTGTTAAATATCATCTATACAACAAGTTTTCGACCCTCTTTATTTCAAATTCTAACTTGAAACATTTGTATCTTATTCATGTTTTATATATTTTTTTTATAATTTTCTTCATTTAAATACAAAGATTATCTTCAGATTAAAGTCAATTTGTAGTGTATACAGACTGTTCCTTACTGGCCACTGTTTTGACCTTTTCATTCCTTTCGCCATGTCTAACATTTTTATCAATTTTATTAACCAGAGTCACAGAGGTGAAATCTGACAAAAAGATTTACGCATTTCAAACCTATAAAAATTCTTTAAGTCTATTGAAATGAAGGATTAAACTTTAAAACTCTAATCATAAATTCATTTTTGGGGGCATAAAAGACACATTAATATGGCTCCATACCGAGTAAGAGTTAACAAAACCCGATAAATTTCAGCTTTCTGCACCCTTAAAATGACGTTTATTTGCTTGACTCACTAGGGTACCTTATTTGGGCCACAACAAGACACTTGTTCGGTAAAACAGTAAACATATTCTAGAAAGTTGTTAATATTACAAGCTACATTTCAAAAACAACCTTATCACATTAAGTCAATAATAATTACATGTTACTAGTATTTGATGTGTGGTCTTAACACCTGTATAACTGATCTGAATTATTTCATACAAATATGGTATTATATGAAGAGTACATAAATATATATGTGCACTTTGAGTAGGACCTCAACTAATGTATAAAGCAAGCTATATTTGATTAGAGTAAATTCCTCCTTATGTAGAATAATTTCGGAAATCATTCAATCAGTATTAAGCACTGTTTTTATGGACCAGGAATCTTAATACAAAATTTTTAGAAATGCCTTACTATATCATTAAAATATTGTTATTATCAGGACACAAGAAAACAGTGCTTATTCATAGGTTTGCCTATTACTTTGTCTAATTGTAATGGAAATTAAAATTTACTTCATCTCCTGTATACTTAAGAGTTATCATTTCTTTGAGAATTATACTTGATATTCATACTATATTTAAAGTACATTTATACTATATTTATTCTGCACTTATACTATATTTATATTTATTCTACATTTATACTTCACATGACTGTACATAATTATGTATTTATATTATATTCATACTATATTTATATTATATCTATACTATATTTATGCTGCATTTATGATTTATACTATATTTATATATTATTTGTACTAAATTTGTACTATATTTATATTTTTACTATATTTACACTTTGTGTTCATAGGAATGTCAAATGGAAGAATAATCAATCACTCAGTTGTATTGATGTAATACCCAAAATATTTTAAGATACAATGCTGTGACATTCTATTTAACCAGACTTCATTGCATTTCTGTAATCACCCACTGTTTGATACACCTAATAAATCCGGGATGACAAATAACTAAATTGTCCGGCAAGAAAACTAAAATCTCATTGTCCGAAGTGTCATGGTGTCCTGCCCTATTATTGTAAATTAATTTACAACTAACAAAGAATCAATTACATTTTATTCACTGATGAAATATTTAAAACAGAGCTGCAGGGGATATTAAACTGTGATGTTTTGCCGTCACATAATTCAATACAACAGGACGGTACGGTCTTCAGTGACCAGGTACTGACCAAAGATGACCGAGGTTGAAAGTGTCACGTTCTTCGTTCAAACTGGCGTGTCAACACTTTACAAATATCCTTGTGATGTTTGAAAGTTTGGGAAACTATCTAATTAAAATATTTAATTTTTCTAGAAGATTGTTGAAATTTTATAACAGCCACATACCAAGCTCAAAAGCTAAATTTTTCCGTACATGTAGTTAAGACTTGTCATTTTTCTGTAATATTACTCATAGTTAGATGTCTAGAATGATGGAATTCTAAAGTTGTACAAATACATGACAAGAATTTATGTAATATGAATTTATGTAACATGAATTTATGTAAGATATTCATACATAGGAACATGCTTAAATTTGTTTCATACTTTCACAGTAGGACCATTTTATTGCTTATAATTATATTCAATAAAAGGCAATGTTTAGGTAATTTTCTGTATTGAAGCAGATACACTTTAAGCTGATTATAATAATACTGCATTGTAATTGTATATATTACATGAAGTAATATAGGCACCGAGGGATTTACAGATTATCTTATGAAGTGTGCAGTTAATCTGTTAACACCGTATTAGGATTAGCTGTACTGGTCCACTTTGTTTGTGCGCATGGATTATAGTGCAGCCCAAATCATATCTATTCATAGTAAATTGAAAGAGCCGCTCTAGCTGTTATTTGTTGTTTTCTTTTTTCGTTTCTAGTCAAAACAAGCATATTGAATTAAGAAATCATTCACAATTATGATGATAAATTGATGATGACAATGGTGGTGATGATGAAGATGATGAAAGATAATCCTGATACTGATAATGGTAGTGATGATGATAGTAATGATGATGGTAATGATAATGGTAATGATGATGATGGTAATGATGATGGTAATGATGATGATGGTAGTGATGATGATGATGATAATTATTGTGATGATGCCTTACTTCCAATCTTTGAAAAATGTAATCAATGAATTTCAAAGGAAAATTTCTATTATTTTTTATTGAAAACAAGACATAATTTACTGCTCATAGAAAGAATGAATTATACAAATAAAACTTAGTAAGTTAAACTATAAAAGTTAATGTACTTTACTTTCTATGGTTAAATCTATAACATAAATGAGTAATAAAGCAGACAAATATCTGTTACTTTCAACATGGTACAAAGTTATCTCGCCTAAAATCAGAAAATTACGGTCAATTTTAATGTACATTTAGCAGATTTTAATGCAATACTAATCATGGGGTTGATTCAGTATTAACAACTGGCCTTCAGATAAATTTTGAGGTCTATTCAAAAAGTTATTGCCATTAAAAATGATTCATTTCGTTCATATATAATACAGAATGTACAAAGGAAATAACTTTTTCCTATTATTCTGTATTTTGTGATGATAATAAGTGGCGACATAATTCTAAAATACTTAAATTACAATATGAATAGAGGAAAATGAAAGTATTAAAGTTTAATTAATTATTTTACTTGCTGATTTATACGATAAATCATATACTTTATTATAACTGATTAGCAAAGAACTATTAATCAAATTTTAAAATCAAGAACTTAAGGCACGATTTTCTTCATCATCTTCATAAAAGACATTGAACTAGATTTAGCAGATATTGAAATCAAAGTGAACAAAATTGCAGACTCAATCATGATTTATACTGTCTAAAAAGAACTATTTGATTAATGAATCTTGAATAAGCTTGTTTTCATTTGAAAACTTATAATTTCAATATGATTATGATATATTCTAAGAATATTAAAATGTTAGAAAGCTATCTGCAATAAAGATAGAAAAAAAAAGTTCAGTTATGATCACTATTTTTATATATTATTTTGTTCAGTAGCTCTTTGAGAGCTGCCCAGTACCAGACTATAAATACATATTCAGTGAGTTGCTAAATTAAGCTATTTTTAGATGGGAAATTCCAAAATTCTCGTCAGATAATTTTTTATTCTAAATGGGACAAATTCACTTGAGACACAATGCATTAGCTGTGACAAAATGTTGGTGACATATTGATCAAAAACCTGTTTATACTTATCCTGTATTGATGTTAAAGTAAAAGTTTAGTTTTATGTGCTGATAGATATATTAATGAGACATTAAACAATACCCGACAGGTAACTTTGATCTCCAATGACCATCGTGCATTGTAATGCTACATTGACCATTACCGACTGCAGGGCACGTTTTAATACCTCGACACCATTTTAAATATAACTGATTAATGGACTGGAAAGATAACTGGTACTGATCTTATGGCGGCAGTTGAATTGTGTGGAAAATTCTGCCCCTGGGTAGATGACTTTGATAATGGTACGATCACGGTGTATCCAAACACTGCCGTAATCCAAACTCATTAAAACAATAGCGAATGGTACTGACTATGGCTATCATGTTAAAACGCAACATTATTTAATGCTGTTGTACCTGGACTTTATTACCACTGTTTCATACAAGGCGACTTTCAATTTTCAGTTTTAGTTGATATATAGGTGATTTTATCACAGAAAGAGCGTTTTTACAGGCAAAAATTAATATAAAAGAAAAGTTAACATCCAACGCTTGCTTTGCTTTGATATTTTTAAACTTAAAATAATATCTTATTATTACTTCACTGCAATCAAAATTATCTTGTACATTTGCTTTTTAACCTGAAATGCCCAGTGGCAAGTTTTAGCTTGAAACAAATTTGTTAAAAGTATTTATTTTATCTGTCAGTATTCAAACACCGCCAAACACGAGGAAACTGTTGTAATAATTACCTATTACTATCATTTACAACTTGAACTTGTCAAATTTTTGATGCATTATATGTCATAAATATTTAATAAACTGTCAGTAAATTTTAAACAATTGCATGTTTTTAACATGTATGAAGTTGTCATGTGCACTGTATTTTTTTTGGTTGGCATTTTTTTACCTCCCTGAAACTAGCAGAAAGAAGCAAATATCATAATGATATTAAATGTCCACCCACAGAATTTCTTTATTTTATTTTTTTAGTCTGACATATTAAAGCTGCACTGCTTGATCCTAATGTACAAGAAAGAAAAAAAATCTTTCATAACAATTTACATCATTTATATGGAATGACATTAACTTAATTTTTCATGACTTTAATTAGAAAGTAAATACATACTGTAGGAAAAAATACCTTATATTTGTACAAAATAATAACTGTTGAAGATCTTTTTGTTCTTGGTAATTAGAAAAAAGATGTTTTTCTTACTCAAAATAAAATCATAAAGTCAATTTTATGGGCTGTATCAGCTTGGTATTGGTCATTGTGGTACTACCAATATTGGCTTGTATATGCCATCACGAGTCATGAATTATGACCATTACAATTCTGACCATATATTAAACCATTGGCTGCTCAAATGTATTATTTTGATATTAAAATCTACTGTTTTAATTTTTTTTCATCATAATTATAAATATGTTAATTATAGTTATTCCTTGTTGTTAACATAGGCAAGAAAAGTTGCAAATGTGTAACTATATGTTGTTTTAATAAGATTAGTACACCAGTTAGATTATTTTATCTCGTTTTTGTCATGTACATGTGCCCGATCTTAGCAACAGTTATCAATCCCTTTTTTATGAAGCCAAATAAAGTCTGCCTGAATGACGACAGTCTGATTACAACACAGAAAATCTGGTGTACAGGAACGCCCATCAATTTTGCTTGACCTGACGACATCGTCATAAACGCCTTAGCCATCTTTAATAACCTTCCAATGCATTAACCAACATATGCCAACCTTTCTAATCGGTCCGAACCACCTTTTATCCACAGGAAACTTAACGATTTTCACAGCCAATATATCAAAATTCATGACAAGCGTAATTTTAATTTCAAACTTTCGGACTCGTAAGTTTTCGTGTAACAGGCAAGGACTTTAAGCGATTAACACACTTTTGCACGAAGCAGGAGTGACAAATCACAGAGACAAGGGATGGCTTCAATTAAATCATCGATTCAATAGTTTTATTGTTAATAACCTCTCAAAAGCTCCGGATTAAAATCAAACTTGAAAGAGACTTTATTGGGCTTTTTACTTTAATTTTCCCCTTGTCGGAGCACCTGTTTAAAGGAGAGCTACTTAAACTATTTTTTTGATCATTTTTCCTGCCCGCTTTATCTACCTAAGTAACAACAGTTCCTAATCTTAATCATTCCTCTGAAGAGGTGATTAAATTTAAATCGGAAAAATTTCAAACCAAATTTAACACTTCACGTAATATCTATGGCCATGTTATACACGCTTGTTTATTTAATAGTACTCGATTACATAGACAAGTAACTGTCCAAGTTTGAAAATATTTGAAATTTTAGGATAAATGTTATTTCAAGGCACGACTTTGTCGAGAGCCTCTTGAAAATTTCTTTCAACACTTTAAACAGGGCTTTTGTCATATGGGCCACACACTTCACACTGTTACGCAACTTCTAGCTTTCTAATTTAAACCTTCTTGTCTTTAATTGAAACATATCCTATCTAACTATACAAAGAATTTCTTATTTTAAAATATCTCCAGCAATGATATTACGGAAAGTCTAAATCACTTTTTTTAAATAAATGTCCCCCGATATAATTACACCCTCAATTTTTTTATACACATAATGGAGTTTAATATTTTCAAATAAGAAAACTTTAATAACAGATAAAAAGATTTTCACGATATTTTAAAGGTGACACTAGTAAAGAAATAGTATTATACTGAAAGCGATTTGTCATGACGGTGATTTAGAGAATGATGAAAGGAAGTGATATCAACCTGTAACCTTGATTGTTAGAAGTTTCGAGGACACACACTTTGACGCAAACAATTTTTAATAGTCGCTTAAACTCTTATTTTTGTCATGTCATAGAACTGTTAATTAAATAGGAAGAAAATTAATAGGTTTACAGGCTGTTAGCTCAGTCGGTAGAGTTGTGGAATGCTATTTTGTGTGTCCCAAGTTCGAACCCAGTCAGACTACTGATCTCTCATACACTACGACACACCTACTGTGACATTTCTATAAGAAGAAAAAATGCTCTCAATTTTGTAACTATTGATCACTTTTATTTTTCCCTCATTGCAATTTTGAGCACACCAAAGTCAGAAAAAAATATAACCTGATTTTAGAGAAAAGAGAAAGTGTTATTTAAGCATGTAGCATGTGAAAAAAAAATGTCAATATTTCTTTAATTGTACTTGAGAAAAAAAATGCAATACATATAAAAATGGCATAAAAAATTTTATGGCAGAAAAAAAGAGCATACTGTCAAATGACACAGAATTCATATTTCTTTTTTAATTTTCATTTAAACAGTTAGCAATATGCTACTGGAAATGTGGACAATATTTTGGTGCAATTGAAATAAAAAAAAGATGACAAGGGAAATTTTAATACTGGAAAAAAATGTAAAATGTTGCAGACTCTATGTTCGAGTAAAAACATAAGAAACATTACAAGCTGTCATGTATAGGGAACAATTATAATGACTCATTCTCAGCATAATCTCAACAACTTATGACAAGTCTTTTTGAAATATGTAAACATGACATTCTAGCTTTTAACTTTGATGGCAAACAAATGCAGAGATGAAAACATGTCAGTTACAAACTTTAAACAATTCAAACATGTATTAGATTTCTAGGTTATATAATGAATGTCTGAGGGATATAATAGATCTAATATCAAATAAGAAATATGAATATGTTTGATAAAAATTATTCAAAATAAATTGTATTTTCTTCTCAGCAGAGCAATATATTTCCTTTTATTTTTTAAGGTAATATTAACACTGCCTAAGACCAAATTAGAAATAAAATATCTAATAATTGTTTGATATACCTGTAATTTAAGGTGAAAACTGCTGCTTACCTGAAAAGTAACATCTTTTGACTTCCCATCATTTCTGTCAATTGTCATTGGTGGTAATATAGGAGCTGATGGTACCATGCCATTTTTATATGGTTTTATGGGCTCGGGACTTTTACGACCTCCAGTTGATGAAAATCCTGAATCATTGTCACCATTATGATTGACATCTCTATTACCAAGGAACTTTCTTTTCTGCAAATCATGCCTTCTAACGATCCAGATGATGATTAAAATGGCTGCTGCTATAACAACAGTTACAACAACAACAATAATGGCTATGATGATATTTTGTTTATCAATAGCAGGGTCTCTTACGCCCACAGCAGTCACATTCTTTGTAAGAACATCAATTGTGACTTTTGTCCATGCTCGTTTAACTGGTGTTCCATTGTCGGACACAACAATTTCAAGAAAATAGGAATCTACTTCAGTTTCATATAGTTTCCTAGCAACATAAATCTCCCCATTTCTACCTATTCGGAACATTTTTGTATCGTTTCTCTTGAAGATGCTGTAAGATAGCTCAGCGTTTTTGCCTTCATCAGCATCAGTTGCCTCTATCTTCATTACTTGTGTGTCAGCAGGCATCATGTATGTAATGTATTTTACAACATTAGTATCTTGTGGATAACTTATTATAGGAGCATTATCATTAATGTCTGTTACAAATACAGTAACATTCGCCGTGTTACTTCTCCTAATATCAATGCCATTGTCAATTGCCAAAACTTGAAAATCATAGTGCGCAATTTTTTCTCGGTCAAAACTATCTACAGTTTTTAGAGTTCCGTCTGGTAAAACCTCGAATGGCAAATTTGAATTGTTTCCTACAAGACTGTACGAGACATATCCATTTCCACCATCATCTCTATCTTCTGCAGTTATTTTACCTAGAACTGTCTCTTTCAACTGACTTTCTGGAATATGATAAACATACGGCAGATTCTTAAACTGTGGTTGATTATCGTTTACGTCCTCAATCGTAACTGACACAGTTGCTGATGAAGAAAGTGGAGGGAAGCCACCATCAGTTGCATAGACAATAAATTCATACTTTGCTCTTTCTTCTCTATCAAACACTTTATTAGTGGTGATCAATCCTGATTTATTGTCTATCGAGAAGCTTTCAAGTACTTCGAGGTCAGAAGTTTCAACGTCAAGGGAATATGAGACTTGGCTGTTTATGCCAATATCAGCATCCCTGGCAAAAACCTGCACAACTGTGGATCCATTTTCATTATTCTCCAAAAAAGATGATTCATAGACATCATCTGTAAATTTTGGTGCATTATCATTCTCATCAATAATAATAACTGTAAAGTTAGCAGAGGAAGTCAGTTCTGGTACACCAAAGTCATGACAATCAATTGTAACACTGTGTTTATCAACTGTTTCACGATCCAGTGGACCAAACACAATAACCTTATATTCTTTGTCCTCAACAGCTTGCATACCAAAAGGGCCGCTTTCAACTTCACAACTCACACGTCCATTTCTATCTCCATCTTTATCTATAACTTCAACATAAGCCACAACAGAACCAAAGCTAGCATATTCCCGAGCTTCTGCTGTCTGAGAATTAGATAATAGGTTTATCTTTATTACAGGAGCATTGTTTTCCGAATCCTCAACTGTGACCTCAATGGTAGTTTGAGAGGTCAAAGGTCGCTCACCATTGTCAACTGCATCTATTTTTACTTTTATAGCTTCGTTTGACACATATTCTAAATGCTTCTTTAAGAAGACCTCGCCAGTCTCAGGGTCCACGTCATAAGTATCTTTTATTGCCTGTGATTGTTGGGAATTGAGGTGGTATGAAATTTTGGCATTACGACCAATGTCAAGATCAGTTGCAGTCACATTAAGAAATGTTACGTTCAGTGGATAATCTTCTTTTACACGTACTTGATATACCGACTGCTGGAACACTGGTCTGTTGTCGTTGTCATCTTCTATTGTTACATTTATCATCATGGTACCATTTAGCGATGGTGTCCCTCCATCCCTAGCAATCAACATGAAATAGTAATTATCAGTTATTTCCCTATCAAGCTTATCAGTCAAAACAAGATTCAATTGTGATGGACCATCTGAATTTTGTAAAAAATCAGCACGAAATGGTATTTCAGCTGGAATAACTTCATAGCTCTGCACTGAAAAGTTGGCACTGTCTATGTCTTGTGCAGTATTTAATGCTATAGACTTTCCTTGTACCTCTGATTCAGATATTGAGAAAGAGAAGTATGGAGGGTCAAATATAGGTGAATGATCATTAATGTCCTCCAGGAATATTGTTATACTGATCTTTTTGAAAAAAGTTCCGGTTTTACTTTGAGCAGCTACATCGAGAGTGACTGGGCAGGAGAAAGTCGTAGAAAACTCACAAATTACTTCCCAGTCTAATGGCTCCCCTATACGTAGATCACTTGAGCTAGAATCTATGGAGAAATGTTTCAAATACGGGTTGTCAAGGTTAAGGAAATGAAACTCCAGGCTGTTGTAATCACTTTCGCTCACTAATGATCTAATGTCCTCATCTTTAGCAATGTTTCCAATCAACTTTAATCTTGGAAGTTCCTCTGGAATTATGTACGTAAGTCCGTCTGAGTAGTTTATAAGGTAGGAGAATACACAAATAAGGCAGGAAAGGCTCTCCGCAGATTCCATCTTTTATCCTTTATGTGCTGTCTTTCTTTTTTTCACAGAAGCTAATGCATCATCATGTACATACACGTAAATATCAATAACCATTTATATTATCCTCATTATTAATCATATTTCTCTTTCATTATAATCCTTTGAATATCAGTCCCTCACACAAAATATAAATAAATTACCTAATTTCCTCCTATACAACAAGGTGTTGATTGCTCAATTCTAAAATCCAACAGAACAGTTAAACGAAATTCCGAAATTCAATTAAACTTCAACAATGTACCTTTCACCAGTTTAATGGGACAATCTACAATTTAAAAATCCAATGAGGTCATATCATTTATTCCGCACTTGTCAGATTTAAGTCCCTTCAAAGTTATCCTATTATCTTTTCCGTGCAGGATTCAATCACTCAATTCAAAAGATGCCCATCCACGGTTTCGTAGGGTTTGTAATTTTCACCCCTCGCTCCTGTATACAGTAACTACCAATCATCTATTACTCTGAAATGAGAAAAGAAGACCATATAAATAAAATATCAACTGATAAAATGTTAACGTTCATTTTATTTTGCCCTGAGGTTTCATTGAATCACCTGAAGTTTGAGGAAAGCATATCATGAAATCAAGTTTTTGTTTATCTTCACCCTATGGGCTCAATATTACCATATGTATATCCTTACAGTCACCAGAGTTAATATAATTTTAAAAGTGACTATGAGTGAGAAAAACACAAACACTTAGTGCAAATAAGAGTTTAGGACATGCAAAAAATTATTGACAAAAAAGTGAGTACACCCTACTCCCTAAAAGAAAAAAAAATTAGAAAATCTCTGTAATGATTTTTTAAGGAGATAGTAAACATTTAGAGTGTTAAATGTGACATAAATAATCTGTTTGGCATATTAAAATGTCAGGCAATCATTTTTGCAATTAAATTTTTAGTGTAAATGACAAAATTTAAAGCCTAGAGAATCACTCATACTTCAAAAAGTCATAACCCTTTTTGCAAAAAAAAGTATACAAAAATCGTAAAAAGTTTATGAATTAAAATGATGAGAAAATGTTATGGCTTTAAGCGAACTGCAGGTCACAAAAAACTGAACAGCCTATCATAACATGGCATTATAACCTCCCAGTAATTAACATTTTACGACCATTAAAGAAGAGGGACATGTTATTAAAGCGATACAACTATAGGTCAAAATATACATGCATTTATCATAACAGCAACAATTTATAACCCAGTCAGTAATTTCTTTATCATTAATGATCGTTTTCATTCTTATCTTAATTTCAATTTTAAATTTTAAAATGACTCATTCATTCATACTTTAATGGCGGCAACTTCGAATAATTACTACTATGAATTGGTAAATTTATCCCATAGCTATATTTATTAACATATACTTCATGAATTCACCAACCCCCTTACTCCTTAGAAAATAAATAAAATGTTGTCAATTTAAAGCTACACTTAAAAATTACTCTATTAAAATCATACTTTGCCTCCAAGCAAAAAGATGTAAGTGTAAGTATGGTACTCTGAATTTCTTCACTAATATTAATAAATATTTCCATAATTATAATTGTAAATAGCAATATTATACTTCCGTGCACATTCACTAAAACTTCCCCTTCACTTTCCTGACTTATACAGTATACAAGTATAATTATACGAAACAAAAATTCCATTACATAAATTCCATACCATATAAATAAAATAACCATTTGTATTTCCTTTTTTAAAGTTTTACCTAAATTATATAAATACATTCATATTTTTTTAGCTTAAAATATGTGAAATCTGAGGCGCAGTCTGAGTTTCAATTTTCACTATAGACTGTCATCAGAAATAAAATGGTGATATCTTGTTGTTATGTAAAATGAAATAATTCAAGAAGATATACTATCACCTGTGATGTTTGCAGTGCAATATATCCATGCAGATAACTTTCAGTATGCAAATTTTGCAACCAGTTAAGAAGTCAGTAGGATCAGAGATTTCGATGTTTGGAAGTCAAAGAAAAGAAATTAGCAACAAGGTGTATTATCAATCAGTAAAGAAGATTAAAGGCTGGGCCGTTAATGATCCTACCAACATTATCTAGAATTTCTGTTATAAATGATAATATTACACAACAATATAGCAGTATGACAATTAAAGCTGGAGAATTAATTATAATAATACAATGATAATCTGTTAATCTGGAGTAAATATTGCAATAATCTGTTACAATAATCTGTAATAATTGATATTAACACATAAAAATCAAGTTAACAATAAACCTTTCTTCATTCTAATGAAGATTTAACGCATTTTTAAAAAAAATCTTTAATACGTGAAATAGAAGAGAAAGTTGGCGAAAGTTTCCTTGACACTTGTATAATGTGATATCATTGCGTGCAAGAAATAACTTGATATGACAAGTAAAGTCGGCAACATAATCCTCAAAAAAGAAAAAACAAGGTCGAAGTTTGTTAAATTTTGCATAAACGGGGAGATAATATGATAGTTGAAATGTTAAGTATAGCTTATAACGGATGGCATGTTATGGTACATCTGTATAATGCATATCCTTGTGTTGGTGTCAAAACTTGATATAATTACAGATTTATGTACAATTAGATACTGATGATATCTATAAAATAAACCCACAAAACTTTCATTACGGATGCTGGTGGCCTACTCTCTTTGTCAAATTACAAAATTTAAAAAAGTCAATCTGCATCATGAAATGTTTTTGGAAGAAAAACAAGATATCTATTTCATACAAAGAACATAACAAAAATTGAGTTTTTTTGTTTGTTTTTTGTGTTTTTTTTAAATTTTTTTAGCCCTTTTCGCTGTATTATTTCTCTCCATTATTAAACTGCCAAGCAATAAAACTTGCAGATTCTTCACGATAAAATTCCAAAAAATATTTAAAAAAATATTTTCCATATCAAATTAATGATGTATTGTAGAGAAACAATTAATATGAGAGCATTTTATTGTATATTTTGTATATTAACTATATTTACTATCCCTGGTCAGGATAAAGCACATGTACACCTGTCATGTTAACATGTAAAAGTCCTTCAGATATTGATCATTGATGACATGATAACACACATATTGTACTGTCAGACATGTGCTAATTGCTCTTATATCATAACCTTAATTGACTGTAATTTATACCAAATTTTTGTTTTACCAGGACATAAAAAATAAACCCTGGCCTGTCATTCCCAAAATATTTACTTACCGTACTTATAATGTTTTGCCAATGGGTGTCACATATGGTTAAGATAAACAAAGACATGTTATTATATTAATGATAACTTTCAGTAGTCAAAAACATTGTAAGAATCAATTAAGACTAATAAATATAAAAGAAAACTTATTTCTAGCTTAAAAAAGCTGTTCTAAAAGAACTAATCATAATTTGTCACCTTAGTGCAAAAACAGGTTAATTCCTATAAAATTTAACAGGAGTTAACCCGTTACTGCACTAAGGTGACAATATATTAAACTAAGAGCATTTATTAACCCCCAAAATTTTCCGTAGTGTTGTATATTAATTAAAGTACCATAATGCTATTATTTTTGGGTCTGTACAATGATTGGAAATTTAAGGACAAAACATGTTAAACAAAATAATTTTGATTAGGATTACACAAATTCTATCATTTACTCTACTAACGTAAATATAATTATACAAAAATCTGTGATAAAATTAATATACCAAGTATGTTTAATAAGATATAACTTAAATCTTTCAATCTGGATAAAACCATTCATTATTTTTAGAGAAAATTTCAAAATATATACTGGCTGAATAGTGAACAGGCAGCTGGCTGATCTAGGTCTGCACCGGGTGCATGGCAAATTCAGTTGCCACCAACAGGCTAAGGGGTTTATATATGGGTACTACAATAAGAAATTTTCAGAAGGAATATACAGATATATAAAATTTAGAAATGAACTTTCTTTGAAACTGTCACAAATTTTTTCTTAATCTACAAACATGCTTTGTAAAGTTTAATTATACAACATATGTTGGTTATACAAACCATGGTAATGTTAAACCTCTTTAAAAAGAAAAAGACTAAAATTCCTAACTTTATGGTTAATTTAATGTAACATTTGCAAAAATTGATAAAAGTGAGAGATAACTAATGTATAAGAAACATTTGCCTTGCCTTTGTATCAATAGTTATAAACAGATGTACTAGCCAATGGCATTCTATATAGGAGCTTATCATTGTCCATCAGACAATATGACAATTTAATACATATTAAAAAAAGTTACCCATCATGCTTCATTGGTTTACGTATAAACTATACATGTATATGGAGGGATTGTTTGTACTCAAAGTCTGTTTTTGTCATAAAGCTGCTGTCATTTGGTTTTGTAAAATAGCAAGATGTGATAAAACAAGATGGTTCCAAATAATGATAAAATCAAAAGTAACTCCTAGAGGCTTCATCATGTATGGTCTAATACATGACATACATTCTTCATGACAACTTGAACTCTATTAAATAATATATTTTTTAGACTTCATATTTATTATAAAAAAATTAAAACATATCAATTCTCTGTGACAATTTTAACTCTTTTATAGATTTTAGACTTCATATTTATCAATTTTTAAAAAAAAAATCTGAAGTGTGAGTGCTGTTCAAAAGCTAGATAATTGGTTAATTACAAATTAATTCAACCTTATTAAAATTCTTTTCAATTATAAAATTAAACAATATATTAAGACTTATACTTCATACAGTCTGCATAACAATAAAGTTAAACCTAACAAACTCATAGCAATTAAAACTATTCAAACTATTATAAACAATGATAATTATTATGTAAGTTTATGCTAACAAAATGCATACAAAAACATTATTATACCACAACAACAATTAACAAATAAACAAGAAATATTTTTGCTGATGTCACTGTTGTTTCCATGTGGAAAATCTTTCTTAATATCAAAAAAACATCATGGAAGGTTCTCAAGTTCATAACAAAAGCATCATGCAGGTTCCATTATGCAACAGTAATGTAACTGAATGCTCTTCTAAATCAATGCACTACAGCATTGTCAAATTACTACCCACAAATATAAATGAAAGTTATTAATTAGAATTTTGCTGTATCATTGTTATAATGATATCTATATAAAAACATTTCACTTCAATTCATCATGTCTCTAATTGACAGCTTATTATGACACTTCATTACCCTTCTCTGGTACAATGTAATGATTATACCAGACCCTTAAACTTATACGAAATAATTCATTCATCATTATCTCTATAGAAAATATTATAAACATTTTTTTTACCTTCAATGCAGTAATTTCCACTAAATCCTCAATATTTGTGTTATTTTTTCTCTTTTACTGAATTTTTCAGGTTTAAATATTTTTTTTTTACTAAGTTCAGTTAAAATACTACAATAGTATAGTAATCAGTGTACCTGTTTGATTAACTAGTTCTTAAATCGTTAAACCTGCAATGATAGCCTATGCTCTGCCTTCATTCTCAAACTGACCAATCAGAGGCCAGTATTTCATTTTGTGATATCTTTACAATCTCCAATCAGTTAAATGCGACTAAATCACAGTTTTAAACCCTCTACATGCAAATTTATGTATAAAATATGTTAAATATATTAACAGTCAAAGATTATTGTGTATTACTTAGTCCATTACTTAATTGGAATCTAATATATCAAATAATTGATATATAACTCCAGGTCTTATTTATTTTTAAGCTTTTGACTGAATGTTTTATTAATTTATAGTGGTTTATCATTTTCTCAAGATTATTGTAAACAATCGTATTTACTACGTAAACACTAACAAAACACTAAAGACGCTGGAAAATTATAATTTTATGACAACATAAATATCGAGGGTGTGAAATATTAGACTCGTGACCTTAATAGAAAGCTCTTACGGACTTCAGCCATACAATGAAATGGCTGTACGAGTTTCTTACATCAAATAATGACTTTTACATTGTGAAATATTATACGCAGCTTAATTTGAGTAAAAAATTGCTTTAAACTTGAAAGATTTCAGATAACACTGGTGTGTCAATTTGTCAAAAAGATATATTTCGCTCTCGACTCGCCGATTATTTTTTACACGTGTAGCTACAGGCAGTGTCGCGGCAGATCTGGCTCAGAAAATCAACTCAGCATGCAGTAACAATGCTCATTAGCATAAATCTCTTATTACTATTGTTATATTTGTTAACATAATACTTCATTAAACATAAACTTTACACCAAAGTGAAGGGAAGAGCCCAGAAAATAAAAGTCAGTTGACGTGCTTCATAAACCCCTGCTACCAGAAAAACAGACAGTTGGTCACAGTGAATCCTTTAAGCTTGCTAACCACAGAGCTTGGTTAAATCTATTGGTTCTGTCTTTAAGGTTAGCTTATCAGGCTTTGTTTCACTTTCTCAGAACATTTGAGCCGCGTCATGACAAAACAAACGTAATGCATTTGCGACCAGCATGGATCCAGACCAGCCTGGGCGTCCGCGCAGTCTGATCAGAATCCATGCTGTTCACTTACAAACTCTATTACAAATAGAGAAACTGATAGCGAATAGCATGGATCCTGATCAGACTGCGCGGATGCGCAGGCTGGTCTGGATCCATGCTGGTCGCAAACACACCATGTTGGTTTTGTCGTGACGCGGCTCAAATTATCACTTAAATTGGATAACAGATGACAAATATGAGAAAAAGAAAAAGAAAAGAAATTGCCATGTTAAAGCCAAACATACGCCTTACAACATGATTGAATACAGTCCAATTCATTTAAGAATACTATTATATGAACCAAGAAAATACCTTTCAATACAACTTAATTTCAATTTACATCATTCCTTTTAAAACTCCAAGTAAAAGCAGCATGTATCCAATTGAAATTTTAAATAAAGTTCAAAAGGTCAACTTTGATATCAAAGAGCGTGATGAACACAGTTCAGTGAGATGTTTAAAACTTTTAATCAATCTTTTTATGATTGACTAACTGACAATCTGTGACATCATTAAATATGCATATAAATTAGAATACACATTATAAAGCTGATCTCTAGGTGGGAAACAGAAAATATGTTGTAGCCGTTTTAAGTTATGGGCATTTAGTTTAAATAATGTTTTTAAAGGGTATAAAGCTATATCATATGAAGTATTTTGATAAAATTTATTAAATAGTAAAATTACATTGTTTTTATAATTGTAAAGTGTTGATTCATGAAAGAGTTGTAACATCAAATGTCTCTGTTATTTAACACACGAGAATATTGTATGGTAAACAGAATAAAATGTTCTTGAACAAAAGAGTTTTAACTGTTTAATAACAGTTTTCTGCATGTGCCATTCACTTTTAAGGCGATATACACTCATATTTTTTTCATAAAGGTATTTTGTAAGTGCTTTTAATCTAATAATATTCAAACAATCATTTTTGTTGCATTTAGCTTTAATTGAAAATAATGGGGCAAACTATAATATAGTAATAAACAAACAAGAGGGCCATGATGGCCCTGAGGTCGCTCACCTGTATACAGCCCAAACCAATTTTTAACCAAGGGCTTTTATTTGTTTATTTGAACAGATTTGGTAAACACCCATAAGAAGATGTTTCATGCTAAACATCTAAGTTCTAGCTCATTGGGTTTTTTAAAAGAAGATTTTTTAAGTTTTTACTATACACATATAGTTAAAAACAATGACACCCCTGGGGCAGGGCCAGTTTTGACCCCCGGGCTTTTATTTGAACAAACTTTGTAGATATTTACTTAAAGATGTTTCATGCTTAATATCTTAACTCTAGCTCTTTGGGTTCTTTAAAAGAAGATTTTTTAAGTTTTTACTATATGCATATAGGGAAAATCAATGACCCCCTGGGGCGGGCCAATTTTGACCCCAGGGCTTTTATTTGAACAAACTTTGTAGATATTTACTTAAAGATGTTTCATGCCAAATATCTAAGCTCTAGCTCTTACGGTTCTTTAAAAAAGAAGATTTTTTAAGTTTTTACTATATGCATATAGGGAAAATCAATGACCCCCGGGGCGGGGCCAATTTTGACCCCAGGGCTTTTATTTGAACAAACTTGGTAGACACTCACTAGAAGATGTTTCATGCCTTATATCTTAGCTCTAGCTCTTTGGGTTCTTTAAAAGAAGATTTTTTAAGTTTTTACTATATGCATATAGGGAAAATCTATGACCCCCTGGGCAGGGCCAATTTTGACCTCAGGGCTTTTATTTGAACAAACTTGGTAGACACTCATTAGAAGATGTTTCATGCTAAATATCTTAGCTCTAGCTCTTTGGGTTCTTTAAAAGAAGATATTTAAAGATTTTTCTTTTGGTTGCCATGGCAACCAGAGTTCTGCATGGAATTAAATTCTTTGAACAATTTTTAAAGGTGACCACCAAAGGAACATTCCTGTGAAGTTTGGATGAAATTGGCTCAGTGGTTTATGAGGAGATGTCATTTAAAGCAAAAGTTTACGGACGGACGCTGGACGGACGCCGGACAAAAAGCGATCACAAAAGCTCACCCTGTCACTTTGTTCTTTAAAAGAAGATTTTTTAAGTTTTTACTATATGCATTTAGGGAAAATCAATGACCCCCGGGGCGGGGCCAATTTTGACCCCAGGGCTTTTATTTGAACAAACTTGGTAGACACTCACTAGAAGATGTTTCATGCCTTATATCTTAGCTCTAGCTCTTTGGGTTCTTTAAAAGAAGATTTTTTAAGTTTTTACTATATGCATATAGGGAAAATCTATGACCCCCTGGGCAGGGCCAATTTTGACCTCAGGGCTTTTATTTGAACAAACTTGGTAGACACTCATTAGAAGATGTTTCATGCTATATCTTAGCTCTAGCTCTTTGGGTTCTTTAAAAGAAGATATTTAAAGATTTTTCTTTTGGTTGCCATGGCAACCAGAGTTCTGCATGGAATTAAATTCTTTGGACAATTTTTAAAGGTGACCACCAAAGGAACATTCCTGTGAAGTTTGGATGAAATTGGCTCAGTGGTTTATGAGGAGATGTCATTTAAAGCAAAAGTTTACGGACGGACGCTGGACGGACGCCGGACAAAAAGCGATCACAAAAGCTCACCCTGTCACTTTGTGACAGGTGAGCTAACAAAAATAGTTGCCAATAAGACTAAATACAGATAGGGTACATAAAATTTGTATCAATTGACCATCATTTATAAATGAGAAAATGACATTTGTTCACTCGAGTCCCTTTAAGATATTTAGAGTGGTAAGGGTTAATATTTAGTACTTGTGGATTTTTGAAAATCAAGAAATATAAAAATTTAAATATTAAAAGATAAATTTATTCTCTGTATTTTTTATTTTTCCTTAAGTTTTTACGCAAATTAACAATAACATGAAGATAAAACTGCATTTTTTGCACTGATATAATACCATAAGTGACCAAGTAAAAATTATTTAACGATAAACTTATAATGGCAGTACATGTATCAAGTAAATTTTTTAAAAGATAACTACATAAAGCACTGTACAAAAGAAGTAATAATACAAAAAATTTAAATAACCTGTTCAAAGCCCTTGTGAACAATTTCTAAAGTTACCTTTTTCTTCATCACATTTAAAATGACTATTCCTTCAATTCTGTAAAAGGTAACAAATCACAAATCAGATAAACAATTCATTTACAATGAAATAACTATCATCAAATGAAAATACCAAATATACATATATATTTACCATATACAATAAATCCAACTCTACCTATATGAATATCTGACTCATTTTATAAACCATTAAAACAAAAGCAACCTCTCTCACCAACATTAAAACAATGATCATAGGGTTATAAAATGATAATTTAAAATGACAACTTCCTTGAATTATTATTCAATACATTAAAGGTACATTAAAGGTATTTTCTCCAGTTGATTGACATAATTTTGTTGTTAAAATTGACAGCACTTTTTAAATTAATTCAAGCCTTCAATTTTGCGTCCCACTGTTTGACAAATAATGATGGATTGGGGGATATATTTTTTCATGAATAAGTTTATGATTTCAATAAACTTCATATTAAAGATGGTACGAATAATAAAATTATTGTCATTTTATACACAAGGCAAATTCTTTCTGTCTGAACTCACACTGTGAAGCTGTTCTTTTGGAAAGCTACAAATTATAGGTCTTAATGAGTCTATATGGCTCCTAATAAAAAATCTCCTTAATTTTGAATCTTTATTTAAAGTGTAATATACATGAGTCTATATGGCTCCTAAAAAATCTCCTTAATTTGAATCTTTATTTAAATTAGTTAAGTTTATCAAAAATTGTTTTAATAATGAAGATCAATCTTGAAAAGTTTATAAAGGTTGATGTATAAATCATTTATACATAATGAAATAATATTGACACAGAATAAATTAAATTTTTAAAGTATGGTAAAATGAATAATATAAAATGTAAATATTCTATAGAAAAATAACTCAGAAAATATTGAGTACATTAAAAAAAGATAACCTCTGAGCTTAGAGCACTTCTACAGAAATGATTATTTAGCAAAAAAATATCTATTTTTTAAGAAAGTACATTTTGTACAATGAATATATCTTTATAGAGGTCCAAAATTAAATTCCTATTAGCAGGAGACTTTAACCTATCCCTTTAAAATACAGACATAAATGCAAGCACTATCACTGTACATTCTCCGATCTGTAAAAAATGATATAACAATATATAGGTACATGATTGTAAACAATACAGTTGCTATTTTTGGCAAACTTACATAAAAACTTGTTGGTAATTATTACAGCAAAGTTAAAAGGCCTTAATAAAGATAATAAATTATTTTGTTGTGAACATTTTTATACCATTTACAAATTATCATAACCATCTTGTAATGTGTATTATTTTATCACCTTTAATATATCACCTTTTCGGTAATCTACCAAAATGTACCATCATCCCTTCGGCAGTACTGTGTGAGGCCGTACAATAGGCAAACAGTCAAAAACATTAAATAAAGTAATAAATTTACCGCCAAACATAATTAGACATACAAACTATAAACTTTTCATAGATCATTCATTATATCAAATGCTAATTATCATTGACAATTATACTATTTGCATGTTAATTAAAAAGCATTATAAAGTTATAAACAAAACAAAGTATTTTTTATGAGTTTAGAAAGAACAAAAAGTTCAAGATAATATATACTGTATGCTGTTATGATATGTTTCAGTATACGAATAGAGGGCACCCAGTCGACATTATTGTGACATAATGATGTAGTACTTTAATGAAATTAATATGCAAAACTTTCAGTTTCAGGAACTACTTTTTTCATAAGGAATATTAATCTATCATAATAATGCTAGTCAGAAAAAGGGCACAAAATGAAAAGTGGGCAAACAATAAGACTATATTTTGTTAAAATGTCAAATAGGATAATGCTTATGGAGTGCTTGAAATTAAATTTTTATTCATTCTCTTACAGCTGCATGCCTCCAGATAAGTCAAAATACTTCAAGAAAATCAACCTTGAGAAAAATATTGTAAAATTTTAAGAAATATATTGTAAATTTTAAGAAAATTAAAAATATTCACAATTCAAGAAATAATAAAATGTGATATCCAATTCATAATGATATTTTTTGCAGTGTTTATCACCATTATTATTTCTATATTAAAAAAAAATGTGTAAATTAACTTTCTTAGTTCACTTGATAATATTTTACTTTTTAATACATTTCAAAATGTTCATGAAAATTAAAATTAGCATGAATTTGTAGGCATGCTGCTTTAAGCTGACAATACATCTTTTCAAATTTACAACTATTCCAGTGAAAGGTTGGAGGATTTTAATTTAATGCAAATTAGCTTGGTGCCTGTTTAAAAATCTTAATCAATAGCAAATGAAATTAAAATTTTTAACTTGTCTTTTGTTTTCAGACATCAGAATGTTCTAGAACATATTATTTATGGATATTCATTTTTGCAATATTTTTGGAAATTTCAATTGCCATCATAATCAGTACACATTGATATAACATCATCATATAATTATAATATATATTAAAATATGTATTAATTACCAAAATTTAAAACTATAAATATGATTTATAACAAAATGGCAAACAAAAAGGCATCTTTACATGTAACAAAAGGTTTAAAATAATTATGTATTATGATTTTAAGCCCACAACCTAAGTCTACAACCTATCAACATCTTAAAAAGACAGAGTGACAACTCGAATAAAATAAAAAATTTAATATTTCATATAGCAAAAAATCAAATAATATTATCTTATTAACTTGACTATACAAACCTTTATTCCTATACAATATCTGTGAAGATAGACTCGGTTCCTACTTTTTCAATCAAATTATCCCCAAGTCCTATGGAAAAAATCAACATTTACTTTGGCTCAATTCAGATCAGGTTTCTAGTAGTCTTGTACTCTATAATTAAATATAAGATCAAAATGAAAATCAGTTAATTTACACTGTTGAAATATCAATATTTTGACAGTGTTTCATATTGAATAGAAAAGCCTATGGTGACACCATTACAAAATGACCATCCGGCCACTGTGTGGTCAAAGTCAATATAAAATTACCTCAACATTGTTGCATTTTGTTTATAAACAAACATGTTAACTATGGAAAAATCAGAATCTCAAACAAACTTCAAACAAAATTTCTTTAAAATTTTGAATCAGATTAAATCATAGAGTAGTCGTTTGTGGTAAGATGATGGAATTAAATCGGCGATGGCTAATTTATAAGCTTAATAAATCTGTGAACGGGGAACAAATTGTCAACTAATATTGTCAATTTTTAACAGGCCGGAAAAACTTAATTCATTATTAAAACCAATATTTTTACAAGCAGTTATATTTGTGTGTTGATCACGCTCCCAGTCATGACCTCGAAAAAGCAGACGTAAAAATCTCTAAATAAGTGAACGAAGCATGCTCTGTGCAAAATACATGCCAAAATCGAACAGTACAGTGTCATCTATTAATATTACCCACAATACAATAGATGACGATCATTCCACTTAGTCTGTTCTGATTGTATCAATTTATTCAAAAACTGCCCAATAATTTTGGGAAGATATTCAAAAAGATACAAACGCAATCAGGGTCGCTAGGTTCTATTCGTATAATCGTATCTGATGACAGACCTAGTATTGCCAATAATACAAGACGTGAATATAACTTGATTTTTATCTACATTTAATTGAAACGGCAGTTCTCAAATCATCAAGAAATCACATGACTATTCAAATTTGGCGATTATTTGTCCGCAAACAAAAAGTTATCACAATCACATGGAAATCCCGCATTTAATAAAGTATCAGATAAAAATGTATTAAATTTGAAACAAATTCAAAATATAAGTTCCTCCAATTATGAAACATTTACACTACTGAAAGGTCTATAGGTTAACACACTTCAGAAACTATTATTTAAAAAAAAAAATAATTTCATATTTAGACAATTTTTATTAAGAAAACAAGCTGAAATAATGTGCATGGTTTAAAACTCTAATAAACTATAATGAGTGCCAAACTATTAGTTTCTAATTTGTTTCCTTTTTTCTCCATTTTCATTACAAATACAGTAAATTTCCTTAAAGTGTAAAAGAAGGGTCTCTTTAAATATTGCAAAAGTCATATAAATTAGCTTCTTAAAGCAGCATGTGTCCATATTAAAGCTAATATTATGAAAATTTTGAAAACGTATTTAAAAGTAAAATATTGAGAAGTGAACAAAAAAAAGTAATATACACAGATCATTCAACATTGAAATTACATACAATAATAGCAAATAAATAAATATATTTGGTTATGTATTAAAATAAGTTATTCAATCATCATAAATGATGACTTTCTAAAAAGGGTGTGTGTAACAGTTGAGTACACACCTACCTTCGCAACTATCAGAGTAACCTGTCCGGGAATCTATTCTTTGGCCCGGTGGCCAGTAGTACAGTCTTATTATGTTTGTAATTGGATGGTTTTGAGTTTGTACTTTCGAATACCAGCCAAAATGGGATTTTTGCTCATGTACTGGTATCTACCTCATACGAAATAAAAAATTTTTGGAAGACTATCCAACAAATGTCTTCATTTGTTGAAATAATGATTCTTTTAATTTTCCTCATGATTTGTTATAAATCTACCGGTACTTTCAAAAGTACTTTAAAATCTTCGAGTTAAGCTTAGAACAAGTAAAACATTTAAAATACAACAAATTTGTCAATTTTTTTATTGTTTTAACAACTCAAATAAAATCATAAACCAATAATAAAGTAGGGAATTATTAGCATGGACTATTGATACAACCATTTTAAGATTTCGCAATCCCTTCCTCGTGTAAATTTCGATGGTAAACACTATTAGAATATATAAAGTGAAATGTTCTCTATAGCATGAACATAAATCAAATATCTGACACCTTAAGGTGCGTTTAAACTTCCACCTTTATTAATCATACCATATAATATTGATGTGACGATATTTGATCCTTTCAAGGGTTTATGAGATTATTGTCAACCTAGCTTGTTTCTTCAGAATTATTCATATTTGATGAACACTCATAAGTTGTTAGGGGTCTTCATGCCTAACAAAAAGGTGTAATAAAGTGGCCAATGCGGGTCCACATCTCAAAGAAAGCTTTGTACACCGGGAAACCAAGATTTATGTTTGAAATTATGAAGAAGGAATTGTATTTCACTCCATCAAAGAAAACAGACATTTTATTTAACATACTTTTTTCTTTAAACGGGTGAAACTACAAAAGGCAGCCTTATAATTAAGTATATCTTGACATGAAAATGTCATCTGACGGCTTTAAAATAAAGTAAATATTTACAAACTTTTTAAACGTCATTCATTATAAAGATACCATTAAGCCTTTTTTAATGTGTTAGATTGTTCCTAACATTATAGTGACATTACTCTATTAAAATGTCTTCATCATTTAAATACATTAACAGTAAATTTAAAACAGCATGTGCAAAAAAAAGATTTCATACTTTTTTGGCTTAAAAAAATGATGCGATTACTTAACATATACAAAGTATAAGTTTAATTTTTTTCCTTCTGCTTGTAAAATACATCAGTTTTTTTGCAAACCTGCAATTTAAGACAACCTTCAAATCTGAGACTTAAAAGAAACCTTCAAACCAGCAGCTTGAGAGAACTGTTAAACAGTAAAAGCATTCAACAACTTATAGCCTTAAATCCTGAGCAACTAGGGAAATTATTAAGAAAACTATAAAAGCTGTGCTTTTACCTAGTTAATATTTAAGTATTTGTGATGAATACAATTTGAATACTATTCAAGTTTATTTGGCTGTTGGAATTTTCCATTGCTTTTTTGCATATTTGGCTTAGATAATTGTCTGAGGCTGTCCTTTTCTCACAAATGTTCCGTAACTCTTTAAGCTTTCACCATTTAACTCAATGCTTTAAACATTGTTCATAGCTTTTTACTCTTTTGACTTGCACCATTGTTCATGACTGTTTAACTCTTCAGGCTAAAATCATTGTTCAAGATGATTTTACTTTTGAGTCTTTCACCTTGCCCACTTCTATTTTGGCTTTCAAAACCATTAACATGTCTTTATTATGTTAGTCCTTTTGGCTTTTTACTTTTAACTTTCACCAATGGTGACTATTGGTCATTCCCCTGTCCTCTTTTACTTTCACCATCAAAAGTCATCACACCTTTAACTTTACCATTGTCCATATTACCCTATTCTTTAATCATTCACTATTGTACATTGCCCTATATGCATCAAACTTTCACCATTTTTCATTGGGCTTTGCTCTTTTGGCTTTAAAAAGTTGTTCAAAGGTCTTAGCTCTCCTGGATTTAACCAGTGTTGGGTATTTATCACCATTTCCCAAAGCTCTTAACTTTTTTTGACATTCACCATTGTTCTTTTAGCTTTAACCAGTGTCCATTTCCCCAAACTCATTTTTTCACAACTGTTCATAGCTTTTTAATACTCTTTTGGTTTTTATCATTGTTTATAGGTCATTTAAAAATGCTTCTGAATTTTCATCATTGTTCAAAGCTCTGTGAACATTTTTGGCTTTCACAATTTAATTTATGACTTTTTTCATTTCAAAATTGATAATTCTTCATTCCTATTTTTGTTGCTTTTCACTATAATCTTCTAAGTTTCATACAGTTCTATTTGTATTCAATATTACAATTAGTTACCTGTGCTAGTAGCTTCTATATTTGATCTATTGATTTTCTATCTCAGCACTCAAGTTGATGAAATTAATAATTGATATTACTTGTACTTTATAAATATGACATTTCATTAATTTCTTCATCAACATGACAAACCGGTGCAATCAAACAAAAGTTACCCACCTTTATCTGCCACCTGACATATTTATGCCATCTAAATGATTATATAAGACAGTGTTATATTGAAACATGGTGTCCAGTATCTTTGAACAGTACTATTAGCCTAGCAATGTCTGAGAGTTAAGCAAACAATGTATAGACATTGTCAAACTTGTACAACACTGGTCACCAGTCATCAGAGAATACCACTTACACACGAAACATTGTGTTAAAACTGACACATTTAACTCTATATCTAATACTGCGATCAGTATTAAAAATTTAATGTAATATCAAGGCAACACGTAAGATGTGAATTTTTCAGAATATATGAAAGGGGTTATAACATAGAACCTTAGAAGTTTACTATTGGATGATTGGTCAATTTCAGAGTAAAGTTAATTAACCATAGGTTTGCTGTAGGTCATGGAATATACCTATGCTTTAAATGCAGACCACAATCAGCCTGTCCGGTTAGCTCAATAGGTAGAGCGTTGGACTGTGAATCGAGCGACCCCAGTTGGATTCCTGGATGGTACATGTCACTTTCGTTGCGATTGATCATGAAATCCTTTCTACGGTCATTCACACTGTTCCTCTGCTCTGGCATGTATAATAGTAATCAGTTTTTTTTGTGAAAGTGAAGGCAACTAGTACTGGTAAATTGCTTGACAGCATGCCCAGGAACAATGTGGTGGCTGAACTGTGCGTTGGTAAATTCAATACGGCTTACTGCAAAAAAAAACAACCTAACACCAGACCACAATCAGCTGGCACATTCATGATGTCAGATCATGGTCAGCATTGTTTGCTTTTCAGTCAGTATATATTTTGAAATTTTCCCTAAAAATGTATTCATAAAAATTGTATGATGCACAAGTGCATTTAAGATACATTGTATTTAGCATGGTAAAAGTTCATCAGATACAAATTCAACAGCAGGTACTGGCTTCTTTACTGATGTTCAAATGTAATGTAATTTTTAACATATTCTTTAGATTATTTATTTTATAAATTTAAAATTCCACATAATATTTTCAGATATTTGTCAATTTTATAGTAATGAGGAATAGTATCCTTAGCTACATACTGTCCAAACCTAAACTTAACTTCTCATTCATTGTTGCGCCATTAGACAGTAAAGGTCATATGGCAACTTTACAGCATTACTGGTGGATGAAGACCTTCAGTGCCCATCTGTGCATTATTTCTGTGAAGAACTGGCACCTGAGTAGAACCACCAACATTCCATAAGTTATCTGGATAGCTTCTTCACACAAAAGAATTCGAAGTTCCTGGCGAGATGCGAACCCACAGCAGTGAGGGGCAAGTGGTGTGAAGTAAACATTTTAAACAACATATATATATACACACAGAGCATCATATCAATTTAAAAAGGCATGAATATCACAAATATTATAAATAACTTTGAATTTTTTTGTTTGTTTTTTCTATTATTTTTGTTGCTTTAATGGATTTGTTCTCCTTTCAAAACATATTAATTTTTACATAAAGATATTTAAAAGCCACATTTTCATAACCTTTTAAAAACATATAAAAAATTATATGATTTATTGGCACTAAATTGCTATAATTTAATCAAATTAACAACAAATTACTCTCTATCAAAATGACATCTCATGGTACAGAAAGATGTATAAGATGTTCAAACTTAATAATATTGTTTATATCTTTTTTTAATCTAGTAATATAACAGATTATAGTTTTAATTGTAAAATATGTGAAATATCTTAAGTCTCTTGTAATTCTACTCACAGAATCTGAATGGCTATGTACAATGTAATGTTTATCAAGAAAGAAAGAAAGAAAGAAAGAAAGTAAGAAAGAAAGAAAGAAAGAAAGAAGAAAGAAAGAAAGAAAACTTTATGAAAACAATTATGAATGATAAAAACAACAGACACATATTTAAAGTATAATAAGATGATAGTAATACCTATTACTAAATGTGACCATTACTTTCACTGTTACATCGATCTACCGGTAAGTTAATGACAACTTCTGCAGTTTTTATGACCATTAGGAAATGTTGTGACCAGTGGCTAAAATCATGGTGACCATAGATTGTCCAGATTACACTTCAAAGGCTAGTGTGGTCACTTTCCCCTAGGGGAGGCTCTCAGATCAATATAGACTGGTCACTTGTAAGTAAATGGCTTGACCGTGCCCAAAACAATAGAAACTGACCAACATATATAACAAGCACTTTATAATCAAAATATCCAATTATAATGTCACTTGTGCAATGTTCAAATTAACAAAAGACAAAATTTATTGTGCCAACACCTGGTTTTAATTTAAAGCACAAGGTTTATTTTAAATGATTTCAGGTGGTTACTTCACACAACAGTTTAATTAAAGTTTGTTTTCTTCACAGCAATTTTCACGATACTGACGGAAATGAACCTGTCCTTCAAAAACACTTTGAACTGGTAGGTATCTTTATCAAAAAGTATAATGATTTGGCAAAAAAATATTAATCTTACCAAATAGAGAAATGATGGAGCTAACTCAAGGGTGCTCTCAAGATTTTAAAATTATTTCTGTCTTTCTTTTATATAAACATTGAGGCTCCACTGAGGTAAAAATACCTAAAATTTCTTACATAAATCAAGTAAAGCACAAAAAATTGAAAAATCTGCAAAGGATAATAAAGAAATATGCTCTGTATAAACTAAAAATTAACTTTTGCAGCGATTTATAGCCCAATTTAATTGAAAAGCAATGCATAAATCTATTTTTGGGTGATTTTGCATAATATTAAATTGGGGAGAGGGAATAATCTGAAAATATACACAAAAGTTATTGGTCTAAACATACATCAAATGGTACACAAATATTCGAAAAATATTTCCAGTCTCTTCATTTCAAGAAACCTTAGTGGAGTCCCTTTAATAGTTTTCACTTCTTTTCAATTCTTTCAGTATGGACAAAAAAACACTTATCATTTTAGAGAAAGACATGTATATACTAAATAAATAGTAAACATTGCTGATCATGATCAACATCAACACATGGCATTAGGCACGGGCAACACATACATGCTGGCTGATTTTCATTTGCCCTAGTTGTAGCCATTTGCAGGCTGACAATCAAATAGGATGTATGGACTGTATGAGAATCCCAACTTAATCAATGTAATTTGACAAAGAAATGAAAAAAATAGTTTAACACTCTAATTTTTCATCAAATATCCCTCCTCGCATTTATATGAAAAAGTCACTTTAAGTTTTAGCAAAACCCTTACACGTCAATTTCCGGTATTTCTTTGCATTAAACATTTTTTAAATTTTCCCCCCTAAAAAACCTGTTAAACATACAAGTTTTATCACATTTAAGCTTCTTAACCACAAACAATACAGATAATGATTTAAACATCTATGAAAATCTTGAAACAATGACTGAAATATGTCATCTTTATACAAATTAAAATTACCGCAACACAAGTGACAAAACCCACGATTATGTCTTCCGTTACCCATTTATGGAAGAAGTAACAAGATGTACACATTGGTGATCGTTATCACTAATTACTCATCAATTAACACAATGTCTTTACGACCTGTATAGAAATAATTCAAACTAGAATTTATCACGGGTAAATCTATACATAGTCAAGTCATCACAGGTGTATGCTATGAGAGCATGGGCTATAAAAAAACAACCTTTTTCTCAGTGAATCAACATAGTGTGTAGGTTTATTCATTATAATTAAAGTTGTAACATTGTTTCTGATTGTAATCTTCAGAATATTGAATGCCTGTGCCTGAAAACACTATCAAAGTTGATTAAACATTGCAATTAACACATAATCAGTATTATGTTAACATCTTAATTATCATTCTTAGCAAGCAGAGTTTTATAAGGTAATTGACTGAAAATGTGTATTTACAAAAAGTCTATGTAATGTAAAAATCTTCACAAGAAAATGACAGTACTGCAATCTCGTGCCTAAAATACTTTAAAATTCAATTTTCTAAATGAATAAAAACTAATTAACCAATCAAAGAGTAGTAAATCTTTCATATATATGGCTCACAATGAGTTCAAACCCAGCCTATCAGTAACCTCAAGTCATAGATCAATCTACCAGTAACCTCAAGTCATTGAACAACATAGATATTATAGACCGGCACTATTTCTTCCTGCTCTCAAATCGTCCTCCGATTGAAACCTACCCTATCATTACAGCTATTCAACATGTAGCTAAACCTCAACTTAAAGAGACATTAAATAAAAGTATGTATTTTTCATTTACTCATCAAACAGAAATAGGAGCCGGGCTACAGACATCGGATAGCCGTATTTGAAACTGGCATGTCGAGTTTTTCTTCGTATCTCACCTTTATTTACCATAACAAAATTAATGAACTTGAAAACATTGTCAATTTTAAAATGAAAAATAATTCCATATTATCACTGTTATTAAATGTTTGCTTAAACTTGAAAAAGTTCACAGTACGTTCATATTACATACAAACAATAACCTCTATCTTGAGAATAAAAAAAAAATGAAACAAGTTTCTGAAATTCGTTTACAATCAGATTTGACCAAAATACATTATTACCATAATCTATAAAAACACTTCAAATTTTTTTTTTTTAAGTTATTTCAAGGTCTGTTTTATTACATTAACTTCAAACTTTTCCATCTAATGAAAGTATTGACAAACTGATACTTATACTAGTTTTGGTGCCCTGTCTAGAGCTCATTTCATAAATATCAGCAAAAATGCTTTCTGTGACTGTCTGCTAACTGAAATTATCCTATTTTAATCTGGTACTGTGTTTATGGTAAAGAAGTAATTTAAAATATAACAAATTTTAAGCAAATACTTGAAATGTTTTTATAGAAAAAACCAAATGAATGTTACCCCTGGGTAAGTGATGTTGATTTATTTTATTTCAATACATGTACACATTCAAAAGACAAGGCTGTTTTGGTATTAGTTTCAATTTTTCATGTCAATACATATATCTAAATAACCTAATTGTAAATGTTATAAGTATAGAATAAAGACATCATTTTATGATAAATTACATTAAAATTATAAATATTGAATAATAACAACACAAGATTAGCAATATCCCCTAGTGCTTGAAATTCTTCAAATCCCAATTTCCCATCCCTACGTGAAATTAACCCCCTTTTTCAGTTCCCAAGTAACTTGTCACAGTACAGCAATGTCACTTTGTTGTTTGTGTATCTTTGTGAACAATATAATACATGGGATTAGATGTTAATCAATCTCAAGTCATTTATCTTGATATACTTAATGCTCAATATCCGAACTTCAGGGCAAATATGATAACTTTTGCTACTCTTGCTTTTAATAATCTCAATAATCAATATATTATATAGGTTTATACCAATTTACTTCTAACAAGATCATATTACATGCATATAAAAGTGTCAAAATCCCACAATATTGAAATTACCTCCCTTTTATGCACTGGACTGGATTTTAATTTTTTATAAGGTTTTTGGTCACATTATCAATAGCTGTTGCAATCATAATTACGGTGTCCTTGAAGCTTTCAAACTCTCATAGAAACACCTTAGATAATGCTCTATGCACAAGATGGTACCTTGATACATGTAGCACAATTAATGTTCAGGATTAAACTTCCCAGTCAGGACATTACAAATGTGAAACATTACATTCTTTCTTTTCTGATTCAATTTTTCTCTTTGATAATTTCATTAATTTTATTCTCTATAAAGTTGTGATTAACTTGCTGTATTTTAATATGAACTTGACCAGCTATCATTTTAGTAATATCATGCCCATCATCAATTGATGATTGTATGTAAGGTGGGCAAATCTAATACCATCAAAATATAGCTTGATTTGTTAATTTCATCACTAAAATTCCACTCAACTGGTCACTAAGTCAGCATAAGATGCTGTTGACTGTAACTGACCCCTGGTCACCCCAAGATGACCTCAGTTGACCAGTGGCTATAGCTTAAAGACAGAAATATAATCCTCCCATATCTTCACCTGTCCAGTATAGTCCTTTCTTTATTAAAAGTGTTGCCACGGTAATCCTTCATGTTTTCACTTCTTTTCAATTTACAAGTAAAGTATAACATTTCAAATTTTATATACCTTAAACTGTTTTAAATGACCATACACCTATTTAACAAAATAATGAAGATTACTTACTCTCTACTCTGAACCATTGTTACAGATGTCAAATCATTTTCTGTCAAAAGCCAATTCAGCCAGGTATATCAAAACAAGAGCTGTCTGAAAATAACAACAATTCTTACCGTAAGAGCTATATAGAGTTTATCAAAGGGTGAATAAAGATTCAAATGCTATCTACATTAAAATTAAAATGTTAAGAATAATGCCCAGTTTCATAAGAATAATTCATGTGAGTTAAAAAAGGGGGATCCAGCAGATATTCAAGTGTCACAGGGTAAGAAAAATGTGCAGCCTGACTGGGACTCAAACCCAGGACCCTTGGAATACTTTTCCATGGCTCTAATGAGCTATTCAGGCACTTACAAATCTTCTCCCTTACAAAGAGAACAGTTCTGAACCATGACATACTTCCCTGTTATATTGAAATACGTCCTGGCCTTTTGGTTAGGATTTTAATTTTCCTGTATGTTCAAAATTATAAATGAAAGTGACCCAATATAACATAAAATGTTTTTTTTAGCCGTTTTCTAAATATTTGACTAATTGACCTTAGCCTTGTGAGTGGCACTTTGAATGGATAATTGGTTAAGGTCACATTACTTTACTATTAATCTTAATTGTGTTCAGTGGTAGATAATTAGAAATTAATGACTGGACATGACAAAAAGGGCCCCGGTAGTGTCACCAATTAATTACTGTCCTTGATTAAAAAGAAATGACAGGGGACATTACCAAGTCCTATAATTTATAGTATATTATGTAGATATATTTTGAGATATATTCAATAATTTGAAACATATTGTCATTAAAAGAGTATAAAAGTTTCAATGTTAATGTAATGGTAGGGGTATTTCTACTTAATAAACAATTAACGAAGTAGAGTTTATAATATTAAGAATTTGAAAGATAAACCTGATAACCTAAGATGTAAAGTTACTAAAAAAATTACTGGAAAAAAGAGAGAAGTTTTTACAACAAGAGGGCCATGATGGCCCTGAGGTCGCTCACCTGTATAAAGGCACCAGGAGCGGGGCCAGTTTAAACCCCAGGGCTTTTATTTGAACAAACTTGGAAGACACCCATTAGAAGATGTTTCACAATGTTAAGTTTTTACTACACACATATAATGAAAAACAACGATCTATCCCCCCCTTTTTCCCCACCCCCCAGCAGGGCCAATTTTAACCCAAGGGCTTTTATTTGAACAAACTTGGTAGACACCCATAAGAAGATGTTTCATGCTAAACATCTAAGCTCTAGCTCATTGGGTTTTTTAAAAGAAGATTTTTTAAGTTTTTACTATACACATATAGTTAAAAACAATGACACCCCTGGGGCGGGGCCAGTTTTGACCCCAGGGCTTTTATTTGAACAAACTTTGTAGACACTTACTAGAAGATGTTTCATGCTTAATATCTAAACTCTAGCTATTTTGGTTTTTTCAAAGAAGATTTTTAAGTTTTTGCTATACACATATAAGGAATATCAATAACACCCGAGGCGGGGCCAATTTTGACTCCAGGGCTTTTATTTGAACAAACTTTGTAGACACTCACTAGAAGATGTTTCATGCTTAATATCTAAACTCTAGCTATTTGGGTTTTTTCAAAGAAGATTTTTTAAGTTTTTACTATATGCATATAGGGAAAATCAAAGACCCCCTGGGGCTGGGCCAATTTTGACCCCAGGGCTTTTATTTGAACAAACTTCGTAGAAACTCACTAGAAGATGTTTCATGCTTAATATCTAAACTCTAGCTATTTGGGTTTTTTCAAAGAAGTTTTTTTAAGTTTTTACTATATGCATATAGGGAAAATCAAAGACCCCCTGGGGCGGGGCCAATTTTTATCCCAGGGCTTTTATTTGAACAAACTTGGTAGACACTCAATAGAAGATGTTTCATGCCAAATATCTAAGCTCTAGCTCTTAGGGTTTTTTAAAAGAAGATATTTAAAGTTTTTTCTTTCCAGAGTTCTCCATGGAATTAAATTCTTTGAACAATTTTTAAAGGTGACCACCAAAGGAACATTCCTGTGAAGTTTGGATGAAATTGGCTTAGTGGTTTATGAGGAGATGTCATTTAAAGTAAAAGTTTACGGACGGACGGACGCCGGACGGACGCCGGACGAAAAGCGATCACAAAAGCTCACCCTGTCACTCTGTGATAGGTGAGCTAAAAATAAGCCATTCTTTTACAAAATAAGCAAGAACTACAAATTCTTATTTGAATTAAATTGATAAAATCTATTCCTTACATACAATAACTTTGATATAAACAAGTTGATCCCAATGGTCTTGGATCGCTCACACAAGAAACCAGGCAACAGTACCATAATAAAATCAAAGTTCAACTTATTTCAAGCTTGTTAGCTCTACCAGCCAGCCATCTTGTTCAGCAGTCCAAATTGATTTTAGGTTAAACATTGTATTTTTGAAGAATTAGACCTGATGCCATTTTCTGTTACTTTTATAAAAATTTGCAAAATTGTTGAGAAAAAGAAGTTATCTGAAGTTTTTTTTCTTTTTTTTAGCTCTACCAGTTTTAGGAGCCTTTTTGTTCAGCCATTTGAAATAATTTTACCTATCTCTGCAAAGGATCTTTTGAGGATCATTCCTGTCTTGCATCATCAGATTTGTCCAATTGTTCCAAATCCTGCTGGCGGCATCTTATTCTACCATTGCAACAAGTGAATCTTTGCCTTCTGATCATCGTCTGCACTGTTTGCTTTTCAATGAGTACTCATTTTGTAATTTTCCCTACAAAAGAAATAATTATTTAGTCCAGTTCTAAAGGTGGAGCGTCCATTTAAATTTTAAGATATTTTGCATGGTTAGGGTTAACACAATAGTAAACCAAAGAAGATGACTGATCACAATATGCTCAGATATGCTCAGGTAAGTCAAAGAAACTAAACATCTTTTAGACAAAGGAAACATAAGAGTCAAGGAAAAAAACCAAAAAGTGAAGACATCACAGCAGAGAAAGTGGATGTTTTTTTCAAATCTTAGCTTTTTTTCTAAGTTCTTTGAGATACAAACTAGAACTGCAACTGTCATGGCATTAATACCCCCGCATACCACTTTGTCAGAATCAACAGTGGCCATTTAGAGCTCAAGGACAACCTCCCTGCCAAATCTGAGGTTACTAAGCCAGTACATTGCTAAGTTAAGTATTCTACATGCTTCAAATGTGAAAATGTCAAAATCAATACACTGCGGACAGACATTTGCAGGCATAAGCATTTGAGCAGACAAGCTTATTATAGTAAAAGTCCCTGTGACCTTGACCTTTGACACTGTCACCTAAAAATCAATAGGGTCATCTACTAGTCATAAACAACCTCAAGGTCCTTGTGACCTTGACCTTTGACCCAGTGCCTTCAAAATCAATAGGAGTCATTTAATGGTCATGATCAACCTCCATGCCAAATATAAAGACTGTTGGTCAAAGGTTTCTTAAGTTATTGGGCGGACAAACTTTTTGAAGTAAAGGTCCCTGTGACCTTGACCTTTGACCCAGTAACCTCAAAATCAAAAGGGGTCATCTACTAATCATGACTTACCTCCATGCAAAATATGAAGACTGTGGGTTAAAGGGATCTTATATTGGGCGGACAAGCTTTTTTATAGTGAAGATCCCTGTGACCTTGACCTCTGACCCAGTCAACTCATAGTCAATAGGGGTCATCTATTAATCATGGCTAACCTTCATGCCAAATATGAAGATTGTGGGTCAAAGGAATCTTATTGGGTGGACAAGCTTTTTTTAGTCAAGACCCCTGTGACCTTGACCTTTGACCTGGTGACCTCAAAATCAACAAGGGTCATCTACTTATCAAGACCCATCTCAATACAAAATATAAAGACTGTGGGTCAAAAGAATCTTAAGTTATTGGGCGGACAAGCTTTTTTAGTCTAGGCCCCTGTGACTTTTGACCCAGTGACCTCTCAAACAATAGGGGTCATTTAATGGCCATGGCCAACCTCTATGCCAAATATGAAGACTGTGGTCAAAGAAATCTTAAGTTATTGAGCAGACAAGCTTTTTTTAAGTCAAGGCCCTTGTGACCTTGACCTTTGACTTGGTGTCCTAAAAATCAATAGGGATCATCATTCTACAAATCATGACCAATCTAAATACCAAATATGAAGACTGTGGGTCAAAGAAATCTTAAATTATTGGGCAGACAAGGAAAATCTGATGGACGCCCCGTCTGGCCAAAATGGAATAAGGAGCCATTTCTTTTGTTGTTTTCTATTGTTTAATAGAGGGCCAATGGCCCCTTACTCTATTGTTAAGGAATTAACACTATTGTTCCCTTTTGTTCTGTTTACAGTTAGATGGCCCCCTATCCCTATTCAGCAGTGCGGGGGGACGGACGGACGGACAAGCTGATTCCAGTTTACCTACGTTAAGTTGTGCGGGGGTTTAATAAGCTGTCCGGTTAGCTCGATTCTAGGACGATGCAGGTCACTTTTGTTGTGACTGATCATGAAATCATTTCTATGGTTATTCGCACTGTACCTCTGCTCTGGCATGTACAGAAGTTTCAGTGCCTTGCAAAAGTGAAGGCAACTAGAACTGGTAAAACTGCTTGAACTGTGCTCTGGTAAATTCAATGTGAATTACTGCCATCATCCAGAGTAAAAACTACCAATACCACCACCACCGCTATAAATATTGAGTTATAATCTAAACTTGTGATCCTAAACATAAGCCACCAGACCTGTCTATAAAGCAAGCTATGCCTAAGAAAAAAAGATATTCTTTTCTAAGTTGCAAATAAGCAATTACCATGAACAAATAACCTCAGATACAAGTACAAGCCCAAATTTTGTTTGGACACCAGTATTTTGTTTTGGCTATTTACTATCAAAGTTTTAATGTCACCAGATGTCTTCATTGGTCAAGCAATCTGATACTGAAACTTTTTAAAATGATAATATCTTAATTAGTATAATGAATAATTTACTACCAATGTATACCGTATTTTCAAAGTGTACATTTTTTTATAAAAGTCATCTACAAAGCTATTTCAAGTAAAGAACCCCTCTTAACTAAGATAACTAACACATGTACAGTAATTGACAGCTTTGACTTGAATAAAAATGCCTCCCAAAATTGTTCAGAATCCATCAAAATCAAGAAAATTAGATGCCCAGTATTTGTAGGTCAGATCTGCAAAAATACAACATTTTTCTGACTTGTGCTTGGTTTTATTGTGTCGCCTCTACGGAATAGTGGCGACATATAGGGATCACTTCTCCGTCGTCTGTCTGTCCGTCACAAAACTTGTCCGGACTACTCCTCATAAACTACAGGTGCAATTTCATCCAAACTTTACAGGAATGATCAATACCAAGTCTAGTTGTGCATATTGTCAGCATTTTCCGGTTCAATGATTTTTGTCAGAGTTATGGCCCTTTAATAATTTTTAATTTTAAGTTAGTCCGGAATTCTTCTCATATACCACTAATGCAATTTCAATGAAACTTTACAGGATTGATCTGTAGCTCAAGTCCTTGCGCATATTGCACGGGTTTTCCGGTTTAATGATTTCTGGCTGAGTTATGGCCCTTTGATAAAAAGGTGTTTTTTTCTGTGTATTGCCAGATACACAAAAGCTTGTCCGGACTACTCCTCATAAACTACAGGTGCAATTTCATCCAAACTTTACAGGAATGATCAGTACCAAGTCTAGTTGTGCATATTGTCAGCATTTTCCGGTTCAATGATTTTTGTCAGAGTTATGGCCCTTTAATAATTTTTATTTTTAAAGTTTGTCTTGACTACTTCTCTTATACCACTAATGCAATTTCAATGAATCTTTACAGGATTGATCTGTAGCTCAAGTCCTTTTGCATATTGCACGGTTTTCTGGTTGAATGATTTTTGGCCGACTTATGGCCCTTTGATAAAAAGGTGTTTTTTTCTGTGTGTTGCCAGATACGCAAAAGCTTGTCCAGACTACTCCTCATAAACTACTGGTGCAATTTTATCCAAACTTTACAGGAATGATCAGTACCAAGTCTAGTTGTGCACTGTTCATCTGTCTGTCCGTCTGTCACAAACTTTGTCCCAACATTAAATTGGCCATCATGAGGCGACACATGTGATTACTGATCGCTCTTGTTTTATTTAGAAATTTGCAACAGAGAGTATTAAATTTACCAAAATACCCATGTGTGTCTAATGTCACTTCTCCCTAAAATTTGCAAGAGGGGAAGTTAGATAAAACTACATGTCTACAAATCAGTTAAGAAATTATTTAACAGTCAAACTGTTCAAAATATACAAATAGTGTTCAAGAAATGTATAAGTATTTTCAAAGTTCATTTGACATTTGATGTATTTCATGTACAAGTTTATTAATATAATTACTTTTACTGGGAGAACAATGGTTTAGCCAAATTCATATTGTCATTATATACTGCAATGCTTTCAACTCCTATATATTGCAACACATATTTTGATACAGTGATCAAAATCCATTAGAGCATGATACTTGTAACCTCGACATTGAGGGTTTGATTCCCAGGCGAGCAAACTAAAATTACTTAGCAGTGTTTTGAATAGACTTTAAATTGAAGTCGTGTGTATGCCGAGTGCTAAAAATTTTGGCACACAAAAGAACCAAGAAATTTTAGCTTCTGGAATTTTCTGTATCCAAAATCTAAAATGACTTATACTCTTCTAGTGGACTCACCCATATTGGCAACCAGTGGCGAGTATAAAGAAACTCAAATAAAAACACAATACAGTGATAAAGCAAATTAAATCAGTGATAGACAGTTGTTACTAAAATGGACTTCTTAGGGCAAAACTATTGAAAATTCAATATATGCACTGAGTCAATAGTGAACAGTGCAGACCATGATCAGCCTGCACAGATTGTCTTGGTGTCCACTATTTCAGTCACTGCAGGCATGGATGTATAAAAAGCTGAACATTCACTTTATTCCCTTATCAACCAAATATAGCATTAATAATTCGACACTTTATTTTCATATCTATTTGTTTAGATAGAATTTGAGTTTCTGATGTCTTTACAAATTAGATGAATTATTTTCTATAAAAATGCTTAATTGCTAATTAAAACCATAGCATAAATTAATCATCAAAGTAAGCATTATCAAATATCAGATATCCAGCTTTGCATCTTTGAACAATACTTTATTTTAAATCTCCATCATTTTTCTAAATACTTTGATGGGAAAATGGCTGACAGCTATAGGCTATAGGGTTGAACCTGATCTTCTAACTTCAGCAGAATCCAATCTTGATGCTCATATTGTTTGGTGCAATTGTTGACAATAAAATTGTTAATACCACCCTCAAGCAAAGTCGAAGGTGAAGATGCTTTAAAACTGTGCACAATAAACGTATACAATTTCAATCAAGACCATTTACAACTAACAACTATTTTCACAAGATTTGAAAGATAAGATACTTTGAGCAATCATCTCATGTGTTAAATTAAAACTATAAATGAACTACCTTGTAACTTTTAACGTCTCTAATGTCCAAATCTTCAAGAAATACATATGCTACCAAATATAAGTTTGGTGTAAAGTATAGGGTAATAAAGAATTATTTATACATGTATTCTGACTAATCAGACAGGAAACGAATAGTACATTGGTTTTAATCAATTAAAAATCTAATGTCATATTCTCCGATGATAAAAATAAATATCCAACAAACTTAAATTGTTATAACCAAACATTTAAATTACTTTATTTTATTAAATCCTTTGATAAAATGTGTGTTATAGTATTTAAAATGCAGTATTTTTTTGTTCTTTCATTTAAATAAATAAATAGGTTGATATTTACAACAACAAAGATATACTAAACTATACATGTATAGAGATGTGTGTGTGTAATGGGGGAAGGGGAGTTTAAATCACACTGGAATTTACAGCAGAGCAGAAAAAAATATAGAAGCATCATTAATCTAGAGGTGACCAATATAAATTTATAGAGCTAGAATATCCAATTTTTCTACAAAATCCTTCCACATTATGACAAAATCTGCTTTCCCTGCAGTCATAAAAGGGCAACCTGTAGAAATAGTGATCAAACACAGTAATTGGCTGGACAGTGCACCTTGAACATCTCAACACTGATAATTATTCAGGATCATATTATACATGAAACTTTCAATATTAAAAGATCAAAAGGGGACAGCCTGGGGTCAGGAGACAGGATACCTGGTAATTGATCTAGATTAGTCCCTAAATTTGACAGGGAACATTGAGAGAGTCCCTAATCTCTCTTGTCAGCGAGAAACTTACTCCTTTTCTCACTACCATATTGCTGCAGCCATTTTAATCATCTAGTCTGCCTCCATGATTGATCAGTTTAAAATGACTAGTAATTTACTTTAGTTGAACTATTGTCATTTCTTAGAGGTTCAAATTAAACATCAAAGAATATTTCCACAAAGAGATCTCTTTTGGTTTTAGTAAGTTTTCAAACTGTGTTATATCTTAAGGATTTATAAACCACTGCTGATGCAAGTCTAATCAAATACTGTACATCTAAAACCAAGTGTTGTTTGAGCTGAGGAACTTATCATAATACCATTTGAATTTATGATTAAAGAAAAAAACTTGATATAAATGAAAATGGGAACATCTGGTTAAAATGTGATACTCAGATGAATTTTGTCAAACAAGTTTATATACATAAATTTCATCACATGTCACACATTTTCAGTGAATTAAATTTCTTTTTTTCACAAAGTTCCCTGTGTAAATGATCATGCATATTTCATAACAATAATGTCATTTTTATATATTTCTAAATTCAGGGTCTTTCTATTTGTAAGTTGATCATAATTGTATGATGTATCAAAAGTGCAGAAAATATCAGGGGAGAAAACTCTACTGACCATTGTACTAAGATGTGAGGAGTTATCTTTAATATTTGTCAACTATAGTAGGGAGGAGAACTAAAAGTATCCTTTGGAATAAAAGTCTGAGTGTAATATTATTTCTATTTATTGATGACAATACCAATACTTATTCCAGGATATTTATGGTCATTCTTACAAAAATAAGTGAGTTGGCAATACTTGCAAAACTATATAAAAGATAAACATCAGTCTGAATGGAAATAAGAAATCAAAAACTAGTGAAAAAGATGCAGTTTTAAATCTACACATTTAGCCCTTGATTGCATGGAACAGCAATTACTTAACTTTATTATCTATTTTAAAATACAAACAAAACTTACAATATGGGGATTAAATGCAAACTTAAATAAGTCAACATTGTACATTTATGATCATATGGCTATTATGGGCAGTTTATCAGGGCATTAGTTTTTGCTGGATTAAAACTCTTTGTAATAGTACTGCCAAGTGTAAAGGAAGAGCTTTGCTGAGGTGGGGCAACACGAATGGGTGGCAAATTCAAAAGAAGGTATCAATTTCAGCATAAATAGCATATCTTTGTCAATAAAAATTGATAACAGAGAAAATTAAACTTTTCTTGTGTTTGATTTAATAAACTTACATGCCAAATATTAGCACCATCCATGAAATCTTTTAAAAGTTATCCTGCATAAACCAATAATTTGACAGAAAATTTGGTTTAAAAGGGGCATAACTCTATCAATAACAAGTTAATAGCAGTGAAAACCGAACTTGACCTGCACTTTTACCAGTATTTAACATGCCAAATATAAACACAACCATTTAAATACTTCAAAAGATATCCTGCAGAAACCAATAATTTCACACAAAATTTGGTCAAAAAAGGGCATAACTCACATCAATAATTAGTTGACTGCAGTTAAAACTTGATGTGTGTTTTGATACACTATGGGCAGATAGACGGACGGACAGACAGACAGACAATGCCACACCATAAAATTTCCCTTAGTTTCTTTAGGCGTATACCGGTAATAATAAACAAGCAAATTGAATTTATATCCCCCACCGAGTACTGGTTATTACTAACACATAACTATTTGTACATGATAAAAATTCAGGGCAATAACAGAGGCCATTACCCCGTGTTAAAGAGTATTATCTGGACATGTCAATGAAATTCAAATTTCCTTTATGTATTGATGGTTCCCGTAAAGTTTTGTTTTAATCATCCAGCAGTTGCTAAGAAATAGCAATATTTCTCTATATGCATACTATATACAAGTAACTTATCAAGGGCCATAACTCTGTGTTGAAGGGTCTGACCGGAGCAAGGCGATAATATGCACATCTCCTCTTGGTATTGAAGGTTCCAATAAAATTTCGTTGAATTCCTGCCAATAGTTGCAGAAAAATAGCACCAAAACGATTTTTACTCTATATGCATAATGCATAACTAATCAAGGGCCATAACTCTGTGATGAAGGGCCTGACCGGAGCAAAGCAACAATATGCATATCTCCTCTTCATATTGTTATACAGTATATCATATATCAAGTCGTCCACTTATAAGAAACTGAAGTGTTTGAACAATTATCGCCGTTAAATTATCAAATATGAATAAGATTGTCCTATAAAATCAAAAATAACTCTTAACAATTTCGTCTTACCCAAACTATTGACTCGCGGAAACTAGTGACAATAATTACGTTGACAGCAATATCTGAATCCAGCTAGAAGTACGAGCTGGTTTAACTCATTCAAGTTATACTGTCGAAGAAGTTATACGTTATTTATAACCTCTAAACAACAGTTTCTCACACATAATTGGAATTCCTTGACGAAACATGTTTTGTTTACTTTTATGAAGAAGTCTCCAGCGGAAATGAGTTCCGTTCAAAAACCAAACGATAAATTATAAACGGAAAGTTTTTAACTACAGAAAAGTACCAATAAACAACATTTATCTGCTGTATTTATAACAATGTCTCTTATATTTCTATTCATTGTGAAACTATTGTAAACTCTAAACAACGGATTACAGCGGATCTATTTTATTTAAGCGGCGTACACAGACAGTGAGTTATTTGGAGACTGAATACTTGTGATTGGCTAGCGGAATCCGCTATGCGTTTTCATTGGTCGACGCCTTATTCAAATGTTTTGGACTGGTACTTTTTACCCGCTGTTATCAAGGCGCCAAAGTATATAAATACAGGCGCGAACATTCAATGTGAGCTTCCCAACCGCTGAGCGGAAAACCTTTCGTTATGTTGTAAACAAGTAGAATCCGCTGAAATAATTATATTGCTTTGGTAAAACATTATATTGAGTTATATTCCGCTGATGAAATGAATCTTTGATTGTTACAAATATAAATCCGCTGATATTTTGTTATTACTTTGTAATTCCGCTGGAGCGAATTCCGTTGAACTTGAATTCCGTTGAACTTAAATCCGCTGAAATGAATTGAGTTGTACCGTTGAACTGAAATGAACCGAGTTTTATAGATTCTTGGACACACAAAACCCACCTTGTATCATATACAGATAAAGTCTTATGAACATACATTAACAATTAATTGAAGCATATGCATTAAGTTTGTTCCATTGCATTTATTCATTTGTTTATCAAAAATAAACACCAGTTTTAAGTTTAAAACCGTGTTCTTCCGTATATATCTAACTCCGTCTATATATCGTATACTAAAGTTTAGCGATTTCCTGCTTCTTGACCCGGCCCTTTCCTGACAATATTGATGGCTCCCATAAAGTTTTGTTGAATTCTTGTAAATTGTTGCAGGAAATAGCATGAAAACGACATTTGCTCTCTTTGTATAATGCATAACTAGTAAAGGGCAATAACTCTGTGTTGAAGGGTCTGACCGGCACAAGGTGACAATATGTGCATCTCATCTTCGTATTGATGGTTCCCATAAAGGTTTATTGAATTCAAGCCAGTACTTGCAGAGAAGTAGCACAGAAATGATAATTGCTCTATATGCATACTACATAACTAATCAAGGGCCTTAACTCTGTGCTGAAGGGTCAGACCAGAAGAAGGCGACGATATGCACATCTCCTCTTGGTATTGATGGTTCCCATAAAGTTTCGTAGATGTCCTGCCAGAAGTTGCAGAGAAGTAGCACGGAAACGATTATTGCTCTATTTGCATAATCAAGGGCCATAACTGTGTTTAAAAGTCAGACCAGAACAAAGCGATGATATGCACATCTCCTCTTGGTATTGATGGTTCCCATAAAGTTTCGTTGAATTCAAGCCAGAAGTTAAGGAGAACTAGCACGGAAACGAAATTCGGATGGACGGATGGACGGACAACACCAAAACAATATTTACCTGCCGATTCAATCGGCATGAGATAACAAATCAGGAAGCTTATGAACGGGTCATTTGTAATTCTGATAAAACTGAGAATATCTCTGTAAAATACTCTATGGTGCAATTAGGATAAGCCCTAATAAGGAACCATAGATTACACAAAAATCTTTTAATATAATAACATACACAAGTCTGTTTTACATTCATTTATATTATAAAAATATCTCTCTATAAAATCACTGAACATTGTCTATGTGTAAAAATTATGAAAATGATGATCATGGGTGAACACATTATTTCATTCTTTTTGCAATGTCTGTCATAAAGAAGTATATGTTTGATTAAGTTTCTAGTCAATTATATAAAATATACAATGAAAATAGACTAGGCTTCTCGATAAACAACATGACAAACTACATAATAAACTTTTACATGAATTACAAAATTTCAAAATTACTTTCCTTTAAAGTTAAGGCACACTGCCAGTGTGGACAAAAAAAGTCTTTTATAACTATGACAACCTTTGGTATTGTAAATATACATTGATATATCACATATCAAAAATGGACTATATAAAACTGTATTTATCACATACTGGTTACTTTTTAAATTTAACAAAACTTGGCTAAAAATTTCACCAGAATCACCAGCATTGTTTCTTTTTAATCCGCACATTCAAGCTTACACTGACACTGTGGAGATCTCCGAGGCAATTCCTGTAACATATAAAATCAGTCTTTTTTATATTGAATTCATAGTAAATATTTTTTAAAAAAAATCTCTATACAATGTTTATAACATTCATAATTTATATAAAAATCAAAATCTTCCTGCTTTCATATTGTATTTGTGTTGTTAGTTGTGAGAGCTTTTTCCGATTTGTTCAAACAGAAATAAAAAAACATCAAAAAAACCTATTTTCAAGTATGCTTACATTTCTCACAAGCTCAAAGAATATAAGATTGTATGGCAGATTTTTATATTGTCAACAGCGCCCCTAAAACACAATGTACCTCACTGCAGATTTTGCCTTATTGACACACCATAGTGAGTCTTCATAAGAACAAGAAAATCAAATGATACACTAAATGAAACCCTCTCCTAAAGGTTGTTTGTGACTTACCACATACGTTGGCACCAATTTTGATATATATGTAACCTTCATGTCCAAAATCATTACCCCATGAATTACGTACAATATAGAATGGAACTTCACCTGCATGCATATAAATATAAAACTGAATATAAACTAGAACTGCCACTATCATGGCCTGAATACCCCCGCATACCACTTTGTCAGAATCAACAGTGGCCATTTAGAGCTCAAGGACAACCTCCCTGCCAAATCTGAGGTTACTAAGCCAGTGCATTTCTAAGTTATGTATTCTACATGCTTCAAATGTGAAAATGTCAAAATCAATACATTGCGGACAGGACATACTTTAGCAATTGAGAAGAAAAGCTTTTTTTTGTCAAGGTCCCTGTGACCTTGACCTTTGACCCAATGACCTCAAAATCAATAGGGGTCACCTTAAAGTCATGATAAACATTCATACCAAATATGAAGACTGTGGGTCAAAGGAATCTTAAGTTAATGGGTAGACAAACTTTTTGAAGTCAAAGTCCCTATGACCTTGACCTTTGATCCAGTGACCTCAAAATCAACAGGGGTCATCTACTAATCATGATCAACATCCATGCCAAATATGAAGACTGTGGGTCAAAGGAATCTAAAGTTATTGGGCGGACAAGCTTTTTGAAGTCAAGGCCCCTGTGACCTTGACCTTTGACCTGGTGACCTCAAAATCAATAGGGGTCATCTACTAATCATGACTAACCTCCATGCCAAATATGAAGACTAAGGGTCAAAGGAATCTTAAGTTATTGGGCGAACAAGAAAAAACCGACGGACGGACGGCCGGACGGACGGACGGACGGACAATCTGATTCCAGTATACCCGCCTTACAACTTTGTTGTGCGGGGGTATAAACATACTTAAGCAAAAGTATAGGGAAGCAAATATTAATTTCTATCAATATAATTACCAGAATTCACATAAGTTCCCAAAACTATCTTTTCACTGTGAAAAAGGATTTAAAGCTAATTGATGAGAATAAGTGAAACTGCTATCTAAAAACTGCCTGTAAGTTCAATAACAGAAAATGTACCTGGTATATAAATGACAAGTTATGTTAACACACAGAGCTTGGTTATTTGAAATCTAACATGCATGTAACTTCAAACTTTTTACGTTATAATATACAATATACTTATATTCTGCCAAATAGTACACAACTTGAAGAAATGTAGATAAATGAATATTATAACTGTGTTTAAACATTCCTTTTTCTCCCTGAAAATATCAAACCTACTACACTTCTTTGTTTTTTTGCATATCAGACAGGATTCAACAGTAGTCGGATCAGGCTCTGTTCTGTTGGGTAGCTCAAGTTTAGTATTTTGGTATTGAAATCCATTGTTCTTCATTCAAAGTAGGTAAAATCTAAAACACATATTCAGCAAATGAAGGCTTTAGACAATAATGAATTAATTACCAGTTAAGTCATAGCCAACAATTTGTACAGCATGATTTATGAAGGCATCACAATGATACTGAATTATCCCCCCTTGATAATTATACCAGGTGGTAGCATCTACAGCAGCAACTAGGGGACCTGTCTGTAATAACTGTAACACTTTATCTTCACTCACGTGTCTGTAAAAAAATTCAGGATTTGTTGAGCTGACATTCCCATTAATGCAAAGTGAACAAGACTGTAGTTGGCATTTATATTAGCATAATACAAAAGTAAATGTATAACTAAACACTTAAATATCAAAACCAGTGGTAATTTTTTTTGAAGGTTGGCTTTATTTCAGGCATGAGCAGGCACCTGAATATGACCACCAATTTTTCATAAGCTGGCTGGATAGCTTACTCACATCAAAGTATCAAGAGTCGGGATTTGAACCTGCAGCCCGGAGGGGCAAGTGGTTTGAAGTAAACAACCTCAACCACTTGGCAATGGACACCCCTTTTTACACTTGTAAAGTTGAAAGCATTTATATAGTACAGAAGTAATTGCATATCAAAAATTGTGGCAGTTTTATTCCAATTCTTGTAGATTATACATATCAGATAAATTAGATTTATTCAATTAAATTTATTTATATCCTTTTCATTTCTATTCAATTTTACAAAAATAAACTGTTTAACCTGTAAATTTGTATTTCAAACATATAAAAGATCACACATGTGAAAACAATTCTAAAGACTACAAATACATGTACATTTATACCTATAACATTTGTAATTCTTCACTTGGACCCCTTTTGTCTTATTTGGTTCAATTTTACAGAAATTGGATTCATCTGTTAGTGGATAATGTATATCTGAGACAAGAGGTGTCTTGGTCTGAAAGACAGGGCAGCAAGTTATAACAATATATGATATTATTGCAGCAAAAGAATTATTAACATTGTTACAAGTAGAAATATTTTAAACTAGCAAAACATTCAGGATCTAATCTTTTTTTTAAGTCAGATTATGAAATGATATAATTTAATATATTTTCATAACATTTAAAATTCTTATCATAAACATAACAACTGTATTATGACGGAATGGCTGACTGGTTTACATGTCAGACTAGTAATTCAGGAATCACTATCCACCTAGGTTCCATCCCTATCAGAGTACATTCTTTTTTTCCTTGAGCAAGAAACTTTATACGTATTTCTCAGTACAGGTTGGTTCCAGGAATGGATTCAAGTGTGTGTCTATCAGCTTTAAGCTTTCTACACAATCAAACTAAATAAATTTTGTATAAACCAAAACTGCATCTTGGAAAACCCGACACCAAGATTCCACAAAAAAATAAGTAGAAGGGACACTTACATTTACCATCCACTTGAGTGCTGTACAAGTATCTCCACCTTGACAACCTTCATTATTACTAGAACAGTCTATAACCTGCTGTACAGATAACGATGGTGGTGAACTTCCTGTTGTCTTGGCAACCATGCTCTCTACTGTCTCTACAGTACTGAAAGCCCTGTAATACATTAGATAAGTTCAGATGATTCCAATGATAAACTGATTTTACTAAGCATTTTACTAAACTTTATAGAAACTTTTTAAGAAGGAATGTTGAATGAATTAACATTTTAGGTTGGTTAAATATCTAAATTTTTTGAAGGTCAACTTTTAAAAACATCATTGTACTACTATTTTAACAAGAGCCATGTCAACATGGCCATCCCCCGCCGAATGTGTTTGGTCATTGGAAGAATGTATATGTAGTAGAACAGAATAATTCTATTTTAAGAGGTCTTTTGGTAATGAAAACTGATGGCTATAGTGATTACAGATTTGAAACCAATGTGAATACTGATGAATGAAAATAACAAAGGGCAATAACTGAAAAATAATGCAGGGTAGGTTATCATTCTTGTGTGCTGCATCCCTCCTCAGTAAAATCTATCCACCTATGAAGTTTCAAGTTGATACCTCAAATACTTTTTGAGAAAAAAATTGAATTGAAAAATTAAGTATGAAAAATAACAAAGGGCAATAACTAAAAAATTATAAAAGGTAGAGTTATCATTCTTGTGCAGTGCACACCTCCTGAGTGAGATCTATGCACCTATGAAGTTTCATTTTGATATTTCAAAGGCTTTTTGAGTTATGCTCTGGACAAAAATTAATTTTGAAAAATAACAAAGGGCAATAACTCAAAAATAATGCAGGGTAGAGTTATCATTCTTAAGCACTGCACTCCTCCTCAATGAGATCCATCCACCTTTGAAGTTTCAAGTTGATACCTCAAATACTTTTTGAGATAAGCTCTGGACAAAATAGCATAACAAAACAAAGGGCAATAACTCAAAAATTGTATAGGGAAGAGTTATCATTCTTGCGCACAACATTTCTCCTCAATAAGATCTATCCACCTATGACATTTCATGTTGATATCTCAAACACTTTTTGAGTTATGCTCCACTCAGGTGAAAAATTAAGTATGAAAAATAACAAAGGGCAATAACTCAAAAATTATGAAAGGTAGAGTTATCATTCATGTGCACTGCACACCTCCATAGTGAGATCTATGCACCTATAAAGTTTCATGTTAATATCTCATAGGCTTTTGGAGTTATGCTCTGGTCAAAAATCAATATTGAAAAATAACAAAGGGCAATAACTCAAAAATCATGCAAGGTAGATTTATCATTCTTGTGCACTGCACTCCTCCTCAATGAGGTCTATCCACATATAACATTCCTCCTCAATAAGATCTATCCACCTATGACATTTCATGTTGATATCTCAAACACTTTTTGAGTTATGCTCCACTCAGGTGAAAAATTAGGTATGAAAAATAACAAAGGGCAATAACTCAAAAATTATGAAAGGTAGAGTTATCATTCATGTGCACTGCACACCTCCTGAGTGAGATCTATGCACCTATGAAGTTTCATGTTAATATCTCATAGGCTTTTGGAGTTATGCTCTGGACAAAAATCAATTTTGAAAAATAACAAAGGGCAATAACTCAAAAATTATGTAAGGTAGAGTTATCATTCTTGTGCACTGCACTCCTCCTCAATGAGGTCTATCCACCTATGAAGTTTCAAGTTGATAACTCAAATACTTTTAGAGATATGCTCCGGACAAAAATGTCGGACGGAAGGAAGGTCGGTCGGACGGACGGACGGACGGAGACTATTTCTATATCCTCCGCCGAAAATTTTCGGCGGGGGATAATAAAGCACGGTCCTTCACAAGAGAACAAAAATATTCATCAATTCTGATAATCAAATACACATGTGTTTACTTATAATCACAGATCAAAATTCCATAGCAATTCAGTAACACCACTCATTATGTCAACAACATTATGACAGATATTTTATATTACCAGCATCCTCCACATTTCTTCTGGTCCTTCACAGGTGAGATAATACTGTAGTTTAAATATGTTCTCCTGAAATTCATAAATAAAATATCCGAGTATCTGCTCAGACAAAAACATGAATTTGATCATATATAACTAGAACTATCACTAAATGTGATTAATACCCCCACAAGACTGCTTCTGAAATGAGGATGTTACTAGTAACAGAATATCTTGTAAAAGAATTGATATATAGAGTTATGGTTGTGGGCAATTAAAGATAGTTGTGGTTCTTGTTTATTGCATTTCCTTTCAATGTGGTTGGCCATTGATGAAGCTTTATTGAATTACTCTGTAATAAGTCCAGAAAGACAAAGAAAATAAACAAAGGGCAATAACTCTATAAATACTGAAGATGGAGTTATAGTTCTTGTGCACTGCACTTCCTCTTTTTGTGCTTGACCATTGTATGAAGTTGTTTTGAATTTCAACCAGTACGTTTTAAGTTATGCTCCAGACAAGGAAAAGTATCAAAGGGCAGTAACTCTGTATTTTGTCAAAATGGAGTTATGGCTCTTATGCACTGCACTTCCTTTTAATGTCCTTGACAACTGTATGAAGTTGTATTGAATTCCAAACAGTAGTTTTCAAGTTATGCTCTGGACAAGGAAAAGTAACAAAGGGCAATAACTCTGTAATCTGTCAAGATGGAGTTATGGTTCTTGTGCACTGCACTTCCTCTCAATGTGCTTGACCATTGTATGAAGTTATAATGAATTCCAACAATTAGTCTTCAAGTTATACTCCTGACAAAAGAAAGCAATGGAAAAGTAACAAAGGGCAATAACTCTGTAATTACTTTAGATAGAGTTTATGGTTCTTATGCACTGCACTTCCCCTTACTGTGTTTGACAATTGTATGAAGTTGTTTTGAATTCCAACCAGTAATTTACAAGTTATGCCCCGGACAAGGAAAAGTAACAAAGGGCAATAACTCTGTAATTAGTCAAGATAGAGTTATGGTTCTTGTGCACTGCACTTCCTCTCAATGTGCTTGACCATTGTATGTAGTTATATTGAATTCCAACCATTAGTCTTCAAGTTATGGTCCGGACAAAAGAAAGCAATGGAAAAGTAACAAAGGGCAATAACTCTTTAATTACTTTAGATAGAGTTATGGTTCTTGTGCACTGCACTTCCCCTTATTGTGTTTGACAATTGTATGAAGTTGTTTTGAATTCCAACCAGTAGTGGTCAAGTTATGCCCTGGACAAGGAAAAGTAACAAAGGGCAGTAACTCTTTAATTAGTCAAGATAGAGTTATGGTTCTTGTGCACTGCACTTCCTCTAAATGTGCTTGACCATTGTATGTAGTTATATTGAATTCCAACTATTAGTATTCAAGTTATGGTCCGGACAAAAGAAAGCAATGGAAAAGTAACAAAGGGCAATAACTCTGTAATTACTTTAGATAGAGTTATGGTTCTTGTGCACTGCACTTCCCCTTATTGTGTTTGACAATTGTATGAAGTTGTTTTGAATTCCAACCAGTAGTTTTCAAGTTATGCCCTGGACAAGGAAAAGTAACAAAGGGCAATAACTCTGTAATTAGTCAAGATAGAGTTATGGTTCTTGTGCACTGCACTTCCTCTCAATGTGCTTGACCATTGTATGTAGTTATATTGAATTCCAACCATTAGTCTTCAAGTTATGGTCCGGACAAGGAAAATGCAACGGACGTCTGGACTGACCGACCGACCGACCGACCAATCGACCACCGGGTGACTCCTATATACCCCCCCAAACTTCGTTTTTGGGGGTATAAATATATCAAAATGTTTCTACTTTATAATCATTAGGAAAAATACTTCAACGACATGATGGCAGTTATGCACAATATTCCTCAGAAACATATATTCTTTTCCTGCTTTAAAAAGGGCAAACATGGATTTTATAATGTTTGAATAACAGTTCCAGAGCATGTTAGATGTGTATCACCTTAAGAAAGTAGTGCTGAATGTGAAATTATTTGTCATAAAAGTAACAAATATAAACAAAGCAACCTTAACCAAAAAGTTAAATAAAAGCTTACCAGTCTAGTTTTTGAAGAATTTTAAGTTTTCTCAGCTGATGAACAGGTATAACTCTGGTATGGTTCAAAAGTTTCACACTTGGCTGTAAGTCATTAAGATATAATTCTGAAATATAAGAAATTTAGAATGCAATGAAAGCCATACAAAATATGACAAAATCTTAAACTTATAAATTAGACATATATATTTCAGTTAGATTGCAATAACAGCTTGACACTTATATTTGAAACGCTCTCCAGTCTGCTTCCCAGAACTTATTCATACTGATGTTACATGAGTAAAAGTGGTCTTTCTTAGTAGGGTGCAAAGTCATGATCCTGGTCTTTTAACCCAAAGACTGCCGACTGAATATAATTTTCAATGGTTAGTTGTCTTATATACAGCAAATCAGTTTAGAACAAAGTTTCATTCATGAATACTTGTCAAGTTTGAAATTTTAAAGTCTATTTAAACATCATGGGAAGTAACTATGTTTGCTCCAAAGTTCAGCATATACTGAATCATCTCCCATTACCTTAACATGGGAGAGGGGGGTACTCGGGAAGCAGAAAACCTATGTTCTGTAATTAATATTTCTGCCAAAAAGTTTTAGTATCTTTGTATTGGTTCAAAAGATGAAGAGCGGACACAAAATTTTGAATATGATACAATTGTGACCTTGACATGAGGAAGTTCAAACATTGTCTCATTATGGTTAACATTTCAGTCAAGTATTTTCAATTTCCTTCCACAATCACAAAAGATAGAGACCCAACACCAAACCTGCTAACAGAAGGACAGAAATATGACAGAGTTGTCAGTTGGGATAAAGAGCAATTTCTATTCTAATCATTTTTTGTTTAATAGGGGGTCCTACCTGTACTTGTACTGCTATTGTTCTGTTTACAGTTACATGTAGATAGCCCATATCCCAATTCAGAAGTAAGCACGGATAACCAGGTTTATAACATTATACGTCAAAATTTTTTGTTATTACCAGCTTATAACATTTGTCCCCTAAAACTGCTTGATTTCACACAATTTAAATTATGCTGTTCTACAAAGAGACAAACCTTTAAACTCAGAAAAACTGAAATTTGAAAATTTTGTTGGACCCATTTTTGCTCCATTCTCAAATAATTTCTTCCCTTTGCCAACATTATCCTGAAATTAAATACAACAAATAGCTGTTTAAATAACAGTATTATATCATCATGTCTTTGAACATATTATAATGAAATGTTAAAAAAAAAATCCAGAGAACTTCATTGACCTGCTTGTGTCACAATTCAACTGTGTATGTGTCACATGACTTTTCTGTGAACAGTTTCTGTATGTCCAGTTGTTTTGTATGTTGTGTGAGAGCAATCTGAAGGTTTAAATTTGTTTTGTTTTTATTTAAGCATCTCTACACTTCTATACTAAAACATTCTTGAATCAAATATAATTTGAGTTATGTCATTGCCTAGTTATTTTCAAACATCTTGAAATACTGTGTTGTTGTGCTTTAATACATGTAAATATTGTAAACATTATAATAATTTATTAGTAATTAATGTGGTCTTATTTGCATTGTTCAAATGCCATGATGTTGTATTTAAGCGTGTCTTTATTTTATTTGTATTATTATAATGATTTATTTCTTTAAGATTCTTTTAAAGAAATGTTGTATTATTTCTGTATTACTGCTTGCAATGCTTTTACTAGTCAACGCAGCATTTTATATGGTGAAATAAAAGATAAGAATTTAAACTTTGAAAAAATGTCTAAAATAAGCAAATTCATTTGGTTAATGAGCAACGAAGATGAAAAAATCATAAAAACAATTTGTAGATTTTATTTTTACTTGTTTTTAAACTCAGAAATGGTAATGAGAAAACATAAATTAATTTAACTTGGTATATATAATATATATATATATATATATATATATATATATATATATATATATATATATATAATTTTTTTGGAGAGAGAGACATGTGTATTGTACTGTTTTGTTACAAAACAGGTATACGCTATCTGTTTGTGTAAATTAAATGTTATTCGAAGAATTGACCTTTTCGAAAACCTAGCTAAACACCGTTTTCCGGTACATTACCGTTTTAGCTCTGGGGAAATGAATTACACCAAATGAAGTACATAACACAGTTACATGATATTTCTATTTTCTATCATTATTTAACCGTTTAAGGTGAAAAAATTGATGTTTTTAAAAATTATCAATATTCCTTTAATATCTATTGCAAATTGTTCAAAAAAATAAATTATTTATAATGAAAATCAATAAAATTCTAACAGACGTAGTGGAATCTTCCATAATAAATAAGGTTATTTTCAGCGTAAACTTGTGTATTTACTTTATTTTTTGTATGGAATTATTCATACAATGATATTTAATTATTTTCTTATAAGGAAATAACTGTTTTATTTCAATTTAATTAAAAAAAGGCCGAAAACATCGAGTTCGCTATTACACTCCATTAGGTGAATTCCCCAGAGCTATGTACAGAAAGTACCGGAAAACGGCGTTTAGCTAGGATTTCAAATTCGTGAATAAAAACAAAATGTATTTTTCAATTCATATATATATATGTAGTTATGATGTTTAATTATTGTTCGCGAAACCCTGTCATTTGCTGTGTTTGTTTGTTTTGTTTTTGTTTTTTCTTTAAGTTTATTGTTGTTACTATAATACGAATCAAGTTTTAGTTTCTTTAACATCTTTATTTGATCTTTGATCTCATTATTATTATTGTGATTCACATGTCATTTAACATGACCCTTGATTGGAAATAAAAGTTATTCTATTCTATTCTTTCAGAATTAAAATACTCAATGGGTTAATTTATATTATATAATTAAATTGATGATTAAGTAAGCTACAACTACTAATTTATTGGTTGGTTAACCTGCATTAACTAAACTCAGTGATCCCTAGAGACCTGTTTTGAACCAATGGATTTTTGAGGGGCGAACCAACTGTGGTGCGAATGTTAATAATTATTATTTCATAATTTGCACAATACCTTAGTAATGTCATTCCATTTTTTGTAAGTTGCACTTGAGGAATTTCGTGGTACTTTGGATTCCTTCACAAAACTTATTTGTTCTGAAAACGCAAAGTACAGATAAAAATGAAACAATATCAATAAGTAAATTTGTTTCCTCATCACTGACAAAGTCCGCGAATAATAGTATGCGCACGCAAACGAAAAGCGTTTTAAAATGCGAAACGAATTTTTATACTGGTGCCGTTACTTAGACACGAAATTTGTAATTTTTTAATGCAGATCTGTTTTGATAAGAGACTTACTACATCATGATTTTTTTAACTTACTAGAATAACAGGTGTAGCATCATTTTATATATCTACTTATCCCTTCCGTATATTAAGCCTCTAGTCGTATATTACTGTTTTCGCGTATTCTGCAGCATGACGTTATTTGTGCGTGTCCACAACTTCCTTTTCCGGTAGTTTTTCAAGATGACTACAAATATTAGCAAGAAGCGAAAGGTTTTTGCATTTAACAGTCTTATAACCCACCCGATAATGAAATCATTGTTTTAACAAAATCAACTGATATTTAAGAAGCATTTGAAGAGCGTTGAAGCTGTAAAATGCAAAGATAACATAGGATCGAGCAAGATATAATTGGGCATGTAGAGTGTAGTATTTAGTTTCTAGTTGGAGACACTGCTATTTCTTTGAAAAGCTATTACTGCAATTTGTTTTCATGCATTAAGTTATTACACGGTCTTTGTTCACGTTAAATTTACCTTTCATTATAACCAGACAAATTATTTCTCATGAAAATATACGTTGAATTTGATTGATAAATTCTGAATGCTTAAAATACAGTATTGATGCACAGGTGCTTGAAACAAACTTTTGAAAGTTTTATATGGGCTATATACTATGATAAGATATAAGGTCTCCAACAGAACAAAAACATCGGCTATATCGTGGAATAGACCCCGGGGTCTAAACCAGGAGTATATATATATAGGTTCATTCCGTTTTCTTTAGTGCATTATATACAAGTTTTACTTCTGAAATATACATTGGGGTCTAATCCAGGAGATTGCCAAACATCGGCTATATCCTGGAATAGACCCCGGGGTCTAAACCAGGAGTATATATAAGGTTCATTCCGTTTTCTTTAGTGCATTATATACAAGTTTTACTTCTGAAATATACATAGGGG